>NC_049201.1:69629649-69637149 GCF_013347855.1 Anguilla anguilla
CGCAGTACAGAGTAATAGCATTACCATCGCAACAGTTGGAATATTGATTGCTTGGAGGAGCACTCTTTCAGGGCTACAACCATATTTACATTTTATCAATTTATATTAAGTGAACAAATCAGAGGGGCTTGCCCGAGAGTATAACCACAATTCTCTTCTTGGGAATCCAAACCGCAGTGTTCTAGTCCAAAGGCCAGGACGTTTAATGGTGTCTTTAGTCTTCAGTCTCTTTATTTTGTCTCCACGCCGAGCTGCGCTCACTGCCAAAAGGTAAAGGTGAAAGTGTGTGAAAGAGAGGGGAGGGGAGCCCCCCCCCCAGTCAATACAGCCAGGGGAGCCAGCTACACTAACACACACACACGCAGTGATCATATTAACAGTGTGAGGCACGATAGAGGCTCTCCTGAAAGAGAGACCGTGAAGGAGCTGTCAGTACTGGAGGGAGAATTTCTTCAAGAGGCCTGGGTCCTTTCACCGTTTGGGCTGGAGGCCCCCACCCAGAATGACGGTTCCCAGTGGGGGTAGGTGGGGTGGACCGGGGGCCCTCGATGCCTGCCCCAGCCTGCCGGTGCACAACGGCTCGGGGCCCTGGAGGACCAGGCACCAGTCTGAGCACGCGCCGGACCAGGCCTACCTGCGCAGGTGAAGAGACCGAGGAGCTATGTCTGTCCCTCTCTCCCTCTCTCCCTCTCTTTCTCTCTCTCGCTCACTCCTCCTCCCTCTCCCTCTATCCGCACGCTGAGCGCTCACCTGCTCGGCCTCCGCCCGCGCAATCTGACAGCCCCCCCCGCCGCGCTGCTGATTCGCAGACGCGCCGCTCGGCATGCTGGGACACCGCCGGGCGGGCCCGCCGTACCGCGGCGCCGATTTAGGCTAAACGGACCTCACACTTCTCTTCCATATGGCGCCGCTGGCCGCCCGACACCAGCTCGGTTTCTCTCTTCCTCGCTGGTAATTAAAAGCAGCGATAGCGTCACCCCCCCCTCTCTGTCTTGGCAGGGTCTGTCTGTCCTCTGTGCTACTGCTGTGCTGCTGTGTCTGTTCCTCCCCTCCCTCTTCCGCTCTCCCTCCCCGCCCTCTCTGTCACTGTCTGTTTTCCAGGGGTGGTTTTTTAATTGATGCTCCTCGGGATGTCTTAGTGTTTATACTGATTTATTGAGGTTTTGTTTGTGAATTTATTCCCCGCAAAGACATGGTTCAGAGGGAAGGGGAAAGGAGGGATATAGTTAATGCACACCCAATCACACACACACACACACACACACACACATATGCTCATGCATACATACACACACACACACATGCATGCACGCACACACACACTCACACACGTACACACACACACACACACACATACACATGCACACACACGCTCACATATACACACACACGCACTCACACACATGTACACACACACACACACACACACACACACACACACACACTCACATACACACACACACTCACATATACACACACACACACACTTACACACATGTACACACACACAGAAACACACACACACACACACACTAATTCCCCCAGAGCAGCATGCCCATCACAGCTGGACGGATACCTGTGAAACAGATGCATGAGAGCCGGAATGTACGTGCGTAGTCATGCGGAGAGCGGCCCACGCTGAATGCCTCGCGTCGCCCCTCACACGCAACCTCTCGCTCACAATGGGGCCAGTGAGCAGATGAGCGGGACAATGGAGGTTGTGTAACCCCGCTGCACGGCTCTGGCCACACCGGGGGCCGATGCCCCCATTGTACTCAATTCATGTGCACCGCGCTGTTCTGATGCGCTTATTGTCCCTGCTTTCATAAGGCTTGTGTAATCTGGGCATACCAATAAAGCGTTCTTTTTTTTTTTGAGGCTGGGAGTGGACGAGCCAGGAGGAGAGGAGAGAGAGGGAGTGTGGGAAAGAGGGAGATGGAGAGAGAGAGAGAGAGAGAGAAGAGCGGCATAACCGTATGGAAGAGAATGTGGATGTACATCATGTGACCATGCGTTGCCAGTTTGAAGAGGTCATAGAAAATGCATTTATACTACAAGAGCGTTCTTTCAGATGTAGTGGTGATCGCAGCCATTCATTTGCAATTATGAATTTTCTTTGAATATAATTGATTTTGTATCCATAGGATCACAGAAAAAAGTGACTGACCTCAAACTGGAATTTTTCTTTTCAATAAAAAAACAGGATGTTAATTGAATTAAAATGTTCCCTCTTAAGCACGCAAAGGGGATACACTTAAAAACCTAAATGTTTTGACGGAAGAACTTTTTTCACAGGATTACATGTCAATAAATGTTCATAATAATCAAGTATAATCAATTGTTATTGGGTAACTGTCAGACTGAATAATATGTCAGAGAGAAAAGAAGAGGATGAGAGGAAATGCCATTGCAGGGAACAAAAACATACTTTGAACATTTTAATTTTATCTTTACTCATTTTTAAGGTAAATAATGCTCTAGTAGTTTATTGTATGTGCTTTATGATTATATGATTTTGTGCTGTATGTGTATGTGTTTGAAAAGCCCAGCTAGGGACAAGCATCGGAAATTAGCATATGCTATAAATGCTGTGATACATTGCTATTGGATATTGTTTGTCAATGAGCTATGTTTAAATTTATCTGTCCCTATCAAATAAACATTAAATAAATAAATAAAATAAATGAATTTGCCTGGCTCAGTATGCCGTGTTTGCCACTTCTCTTTCTGAATACGTCAGCTCTTTGCATTTCAAAGTCCATTCTCCGGGAGGCTTGAAGTGGACTTTGTGCACAAAGACGTGTGATACGTGAGAGTTTGATAGCAATAAAGGAAATCAAATTTCTCTGTGCTAGTCTTATCATTTCCAGCTTACAGAGCATGCACACCCACATGAGCGCACAGACATGCACGTACACCTTTACCCTCGTGAGCAAGGACATAAACATCTGCTCCTGCATAATCAGCGTACAGCGTGGTCATACACGGTCACACACGGTCACACACACACATATACACAAACACACCTACACACACACACAGTCACACGCACACATATACACACACACGGTCACACGCACACATATACACAAACACACGGTCACACGCACACATATACACAAACACACGGTCACACACACACACATACACACAAAACACGGTCACACACATATACACAAACACACCTACACACACACACAGTCACATGCACACATATACACAAACACACTGTCACACACGCACACATACACACAAACACACACGCACACACACACACACACAAACACGCGGTCACACACACACATACACACACACACGGTCACACGCACACATATACACACACACGCGGTCACACACACACATACACACAAACACGCGGTCACACACACACATACACACAAACACGCGGTCACACACACATACACACAAACACGCGGTCACACACACATATACACACACACACGGTCACGCACACATACACACAAAACACGGGTCACACACACACCTACACACACACGGTCACACACACCTACACACACACACAGTCACACGCACACATACACACAAACACACGGTCACACACACACATACCTGGTCACACACACACACAAACACATACGTGCAGGCCACATGCACACTGTCACACATGCAAACAGACATATGCACACTCATAGACGTGTGTCGATGCATCATGTTCCTTGCGTAAATGATCTGATATTACTCCTTGGAAATCACATTGCAATCCAGACTGACAGAGTCATTAACGAGTCATCCTTCGCTGTTGCTCCAGTTCCCTGCTCTCCTTAACTCTAACCTCCTTTCCCAGGCGGAAAGTCCCAGACAACATCATTGCATTGCTGTTAACATCCCAATTGTTACTGAGAACGTGCACTTGAACACTAGTGCACTTGAACACTAGTGCACTTGTCTTTTTATAAATCACTATCATCTCCTGAGCCGTCTGACCAGGTCACTTAATCACGGCTTAGCGCGTCTGGTAGCTCTGGACACTTCAACTGGGTCAGTTTGAAGGGAAGGGCCGCGGTTCATTCGCTCAGCGCTGGCTAAGCTCCATATGCCGGCCTGGCCGGCAGCACGAGCCGGGACCCCTGGACGCGCACGACATCGTCTGGATCTGGCCCCGTTCCTGAAGGCCCCGCGGCGACAGCGCAAGACCCTGTGACTTCAGCCCGCGACAGAGAGAAAAAACACGGGCGCTAGGCTAGGCTCGGCTAGGCTAGGCTACGAGGCGCAGGCCCAACCCGGGAGAGAATGCTGCCTACAAACCCTCTCCTGTTGCATCCAAGCTTAACTATGAGCTTCAGTCTTTCCATCAAGTGGGAATCTTATATGGTTTACATTCAATATTTTCTCACAATGGCACACGCATGCATGTGTGTGCCATTGTAAGAATGTGCCAAGTTGCCAACCCAGTTATAGTTATACACCATGTTGGTGCATCGCTCTGGATAAGAGCGTCTCCCAAATGCCTGTAATGTAATGTAAATGCAGGTGCAGCATTTGAACATACTGTATAGACGCGATACGTATATAGCCATACGGGGCTGACGCTCGTTTCTGTGCATTCGCTTATCGTCACTCATCGGCCTCATTGCCCTTTCTTTGACCTCCTCTTATTGCCGAGAGCATGAGGACAGCCAGGTAAAAACGCCACGTTAGAGGCAGGACGAAATGGCACAATTATAATCAGGACGTATTCAAGCCAGACCCCGGGCAAAGTGTTGCACCTCCCACGGTCTCCATCAAAAAGGAGCTGCCGGCGGCTGTGAGACTGCTCCATTCTTCTGCAGGGGCCTGTGGATTTTCATTCGCACTGTCGCCGTCAGCAAGGAAGAAATTAACGTCGCGCGTAAAAATTTGAAAGTTCAAATCGCCCGATGATAGATGTCATATGGCGCGGGCCAATTATGATTAAATTACCTTAATTATGTATTTCATTTTATGGCGAGGAAAAGGTTGAGCTAAGGGGAGAGAGAGGCAGAGTGAGAATGGGAGAACGGGAGGAAGAAAGGAAGTAATTTGATCCCCAAGCCCTAATAAAACCAAATTTATTTTTGAGTGCCCAGAAAAAAGGCACTCTGTCACTGAGCAGAATTACACAGCTGGGGGGAAGAGGTAGGGACAGAGGAAGTGAGAATGAGAGAGAGGGGGAGAGAGGAGGAGAGAGAGAGAGTGAGAGAATGGAGAGAGAGAGAGAGAAAGAGAGAGGGAGAGAGAGATTGAGATTTAAAACCCCTTTTATTGGGACATTGTTCAACCACAGAAATTACTGTACTTCAAAATAAAAATATACAAGCAACATGAAGAGCAATTAACAAACTAACCACAGGAAAAGAGAGAATAGATACAGAAAAGAGAGAGAGAGGGAAAGAGAGAGAGACAGAGAGAATGAATGGGGATATGAGGCAGGGGCTAGAGATGGATTGGGCATTTCAGAAAAGATGAAGGGAAGGAAGAGTCAAATTGAATCTGCATGGATGGAAGGGATACGAGCGAAAGAGAAGCGGAGACAGAACGACATGGAGAGGTCGAAGGGAAAAACAGCCAAGAGAGAGCAGGAGAGAGGGAAAGAGAGAGGCGCAGTGAGAGAGAGGTAGACTGAGTACAACCCCGAACCACACGGCTCAACCACACGCAGAAAGACTGTAATTAAGATTTTCCCAGAATAGCCAGAAAACGGGAGAAAGGACGCAAGCAATCCTGTAACATTGTTAACAACACGCAACGCACACAACAACAACACACACAATATGCAACACATACAACAACAACACACACAACAAGCAACACATACAACAACACATACAACAGCACACATACACACAACACATACAGCAACACACACAACACACACAACACATACAACACACACAACACGCAACGCACACAACAACAACACACACAACACGCAACACATACAACAACACACACACACAAGCAACACATACAACAACACACACAATACGCGACACATACAACAGCATACACACAACACATACAGCAACACACACGACACATACAACACACACAACACGCAACACATACAACAACAACACACACAACAAGCAACACATACAACAACACACACAATACGCAACACATACAACAGCACACACAACAAGCAACACATACAACAACAACACACACAAATCAAACACAAGAAACATGTATGAATAGAGGCTAAAAGGACTGTGATGCTCTGGTGTAATTAAGCACACATGTAACACATGTACGTAACATACATATGCATTAGTACAGGCTACACACATGTAACACATGTACGTAACATACATATGCATTAGTACAGGCTACACACATGTGAACTCAAAACACAAATGTATGTTCATAAACACAAATGAGACATGCATACTCTATAGTAAAAGAGACATACATGCGCGTACAATATGTTGGTATGTAATAACAGTAATACATGTTATTTACATAGCACCTTTCAAGCAAACAACACAAAGTGCTTTCCAGAAGAGTTAAAAGAGTAAGGCATAAAATTACACACAAGGGATACAATAAAAGCTGCATAAAAGGAAAGAATGAACAGCAAATAAAAAATATTCAAAATAGCCATAATAAAACAGAAGCAGTAGTACACAAGCACACATACATGCACAATAACAATGTGCCAAAATGTAAATACATTAAACACATGCATTCACTGAAGACACACACACACACACACACACACGTATGTGCATTAACGGGCACCTATATACACTAACATGCATCAAACATGTATGTACAAAATACTGACATAAAAATGCATGACACTGCGTAGTAACTGCGTAGTAACATAGAAACACAAACACAAATAATATCCAAGTTATGTATAGTACATCTTCAGTCTGATTCTATGAAGTAATTGACGAAGTATGCAGTATGTAATTCATTATGCATGACTTGTATTGTAGATGCACATGATCAACCACAATATGTCTCATCACAGTGCCGTGCACATTATGGGCAATCCTACTATTTGAAAGCATCAGCTTCCTGTAGATATTTTTAAATGCAGAGATCAAAATTTGTATATTTGTTGTATATTTAGTTGTTTCAATAGTCCAGTCTCGGACCCCATTGAAAATCAGTCAGCTATTGCTGGCTTAATGGGTAATCCTTGCACTCAATACTCTACAAATTGTTTCTCATTTTAACATCTCACCTTTTACAATAGCCCTCTTTGTACTGTTTTTTGTTCTATTTTGTCATTTTTATATGATGAGTGAAAATAAATAAATCTGAATCTAAAAAAGCATCTTTCGTTAGTGTGAAAATAAACTGAAAATGAACCTCATTTTTTAAAATTGAATTTAAACCAAATGCTCAGTAAAAAATCTGGGAACGCTGGATGTCTTTCCTGAGAGAAATATGTGCTCTCCTGTCCTCTTTGTCCTCTGTTTTGCTCTTGCGAGAGGTGGCTGGCCCTTTAATAGCTTAATTGGATCTGCTGGGGTTTCCCCTGTTGGG
>NC_049201.1:69642149-69752149 GCF_013347855.1 Anguilla anguilla
CAGAGTGATTGGTTTTTTGGGGGGCTCATCTTATTGACTGTGGCTGCACCCACTGTTACTAATGATCGTTTACATTGGAAAATAATTATGCTGCCCTACAGGAGGAAATTGTGCGCACAACTGTGCACAACTGCTGTTGAAAGGAAGGATGCCTGTAGTCCTGATCTTTTAAGAACTGCGCCAATGCGAGCTAATGCTTCCATTTTAGAAAGCTGTCCTCGCATTTTCGCGGACAAACATAAAGTCTACGTGTGAAAATGCAATGACACCCATAATAAATGCTGTAACGTTGCTATAAGGATAGTGATGGAAATGCCCTTCATGACTATTTTGGATTTGCACTCAATATTTGTTGTCAATACTTGCATCACTGACATGATACAAGTCATGATTACACTACCTGTTGCTGTTTTATTACAAATATTTTTGCATAAAAATCTAGTTTATTGTCAGTAGTTAGAGGTTTGGTTCATCTTTCATTGCAAAAGGAAATACAAAAATCAACTTTTTTGCATGTGTGTGCATGATTGTTCGAACACGATATGTTTGAACACATATGTAGATGTTGCATTTGGGGGGGGGGGGGGGGTGGTTACCGAGGAACGGATAGTAAATGTAAAGAGGAGTATAGGAGAAGAAACGAGAAGGGGAATGCAGACAAAGAGGGGGAGACAAAAAAGAGAGAGATGAGGGAAGATAGCGTGTCTTGCACCCTCATCCTCACGCAGGAACGGGTGGGGTGCATGGAATCTTTGCCCGCCCCAATTCTGTCTTTGTGAAATATTTTAAAAACTAATCCTCCATCTCTCCTTCGCCTCCTGTTTATTCACCCTTTGTTTCTCTGTATAACGCACTCTCTCTTTTCACACCTGTCTTTTTCTCCTGCTTTTTTACCGTGGTCCCGATTCCCTCTCGCCCTTCCTTTACCGTCCCTTTTTCTCTTCACTTTCTTTCTTTCTTTCTTTCTTTCTCTGTGTGTTTTTCCTTTCACGCTTCCCTCATTCTTCCACTGCTGTTCAGTGTTTCTCTTTCCCCCCCCTTGGCTTCACTGCTCATCCTTTCTGCCGGTGTCTCTTTCTTCTACCTCTCCCATGATATCTCCCTCTCCCTGTTTACCTGTTTTTTTTTTTCTCTCTCTCTCTAGTTTATATCCCTCTCCCCCATCCTGCCTCTCCTCAGAGTTCAGCATGGGAAACACTGCTGCTCAGGCACCACAGAGACTTACCATTGGAAGAGCTTTAAAAAAGTGTTTCAGTGTTTGAGGCAACATATTTATGTGAGGACTATATAAAAACACCAGAGGAAAGATTTTGAAATGGAGAAAATAGAGGGAACGAGAGAAGAGAAAAGTGATATTAATGACAGTGTAGAATTCCTCTTTCCCTCTTCTCACCAGCCCTGAACATCCCCACTGCTCACTTCTCCCTCTTGGGCAGGACTGGGGCAGGGGACCAAAACTGAGCTGACACCCCTGGAGTCTTTTGTTTCAGTTCCATGGCAAGATCTCCCTCTAGTTCTGTTTATTGCTCTCTAGCTGCTCTCTGAGTCTTCCTCGTGCTTTATCTTATCCTCTGCCTTGGCTCTGTTTTTCTTTCTGCCTCTCCCTCTTTCCATCCCTCTACCATTCACCACCCTGTCCTCCACCCCTCTCCCTCCCTCTCTGTCTGTCTTTCTCTCTCTCTCCCCTCTGCTCTGTCTCCTCCCCTCCAGAGGAGCCGGAGAAACTCTTTGCAGCGCTGCTGGAATCTTGGAGCTCCATGCCAATTACATGCAATTAGCAGGAATCATAATTACAGACATGTAATTACATTCAGGTGCACAACCCAAGGAGGTTAAGGAACATCTGTAGTGGGGGAGAGGAAAAAATTGCAGAGAGAGAGAGGGAGAGAGAGAGAGAAACCAAGTGTTGCCTATGTTGTTCTTGTTATCATTACCATTGTCAATACTAGTGTTGCATAATTTCTGTAAGTTGTTGCCTGTGTTGAACAACAATGTCAACAAGCGCTATTGACGTAATGAAACAAGTTCCGTAACAACCAACAAAAGTACAAGAAACCACGTTTTCTTTGAGAACAAAAAATATAGATTATGATTTATGATACACTATTCCATCATTATCTTTTCATTGATGACTATGATGTATCACATTGACACTAACATGGACTGGGGCATAATTTATCCTAGTTAGGCCCTTATTTCAGTTTTTTTTTCTGCCTTGGAGTATCATTCAGTACAGTGATCAATGCAATCAGCGGTGGATTGCACTCACGGAATGCTGAGCTTCCATACTCATAATGAATGAATGTGTGGGAGGCATCGAAATAGCCCTTAAGCGCTAGTTCCTGTTCCTCCTCCTCCAAGCTCTGCCGCGGATCAGAGCAGGGCTAACTTTCACTGGGCAGCTGGGGAGAAGGGTTGCAGGCCCAGAGCTGCAGCATTGTGGGCTTACAGAAGTAGTGGGTGGAGCGGGGGGAGGTATGGGGTGGGGTGTGGGGGGGGGGGGGGGGAGGGGGGGGTTGCAACATCAGCAGAGGAAACTAGTGGGATTTCTGGAAGACACTGTCACGCTGTTCGCAACCTGATTCATTAGGGACTCATGGGCCATTATGCGAACTATCACCTGATTATCAGCCATTGTGAGGGTTATACGGGATCCCATTGACATCGCTGCTGCAGGAAGACCCGTGATGTTAATTGGGGAATGTGTGAATGCTCTATGCTGCTGAACTGCTGGGCTGTGAATATTCTCAGGCCATTGCAGAAGCTTCTGTTCGTCAGCCGAACAGTACGCTTTATGGATGGGAGACAGAGAGATAAGAAAAGGAGGGCATAGAAAGAGAGAGAGAGAGAGCAAAAGGGAGAGAGAGAGGGAGAGACCGAGAGAGAAGCTAAGTGTTACCTATGTTGTTTTGTTGTCATCACAATTGTCATTACTATTGTTGCATAATTACTGTAAGTTGTTGCCTGTGTTGAACAACAATGTTTACAAGTGCTACTGACGCACTGAAACAAGTTTCATAACAACCAGCAGAGAGAGAGAGAGAACTGAAATAGGAATAGGACAAACATAAAGGAAGACACATTCGTGAAATATTGCCCTACACTTTTAGAGTCCAACTGGAATAATAGCCTTGGGACAGTGTTTCGCAAAATCTTACACAACTGCAGGGCATAGCGACGGTGTCCCAACCACCAGGAGCCCCTGCCGAGGAGGCCAGACCCTCAGCCAACACTGCGGCCCCACCGGCCAGGCCACAGCACCGAAACCTGATGGGAAAACACCTCCTGATCCCTCTCTGGCCTGTGGAGGAGCAGGACGAGGAGGAGGAGGAGGAGGAGGAGGACGGGGAGACCGCAGGGCTGGCAGACAGGCGTGTATGTGCCTGCCCCAGCCTAGCGGGGGACAGCGAGCAGACACACTCCTCCTCGCTCATCCTCCGGCCCTTCCCAGCAGCCCCGGTCTGCTCCAGAGCTGACCACTCTGCAGCGGGGGAGCCGGAGCCCTGCTGGGTCTATACCTGTCTCCTCGGTCTCCAGGTGGTGCAGGCTAATTAAGCCCAATAATTGTGCCGGAGAGGTCATTTAGTGTGTCAGGAGCGACACGTGGAGGAGACACTGTGTCTGTGTGGATGTGTAATTAATGGCAGGGGCCAGGTTGTCATAAAATAAATACATATATGCACGCACACACACCCAACATTTAGGACAATTCTAATGTGTAGGCTAAAAAAAAAGTACTGTCGGATTTTTAAATCTGATTTTCATGTGCCCAATTGTAGAAGTGAATAAATGTATAATTTCAGTTAGCCAAATTGCTCTATAAAAGCATCTTTGAATAAAATGATTTATCATATGTTAATAAAATGTTCATTACATTGACACATATCAATAATGCATTCCTTAGATATCTGATGTTATGTTTATTTGTGTATTTATGTAAATTAGGCTGTACTTTAGGGCTCTTGGTATCTAATTCCTGGCACTCCTTGTTTTCAGCTGAGGTAGTAAGGAGGCATTTTAGCCAGCCGTTAAGCAGAAGCATGCATTTTTGGTTATATTTGCCAAAAATCTGAGTGTGGGGTTAGGAAGTAGAAGTCCTGGATTTTCAACCCGTGCGGTCAGGTCCCCACTACTCTTGGGCCCTCGGTAAGTATTCTCATATTAACACAATGGTCCAAAACAAGAAACACAAAGAAATGTTATATGTAATAATGTTTTGCAGAAAGAGGAGAAGGATTGGTTGGAACCATCCAAGGATAACATACAGTGTTTTGAGGGCGAAAGGTAATACAAATAATTCTTTGTGTCCCCTGTGTAACCGATTATGTGTGCTTATGTGATATCATATTGTGTGTGTGCTGTGATATTGTAACTATAAAATACACCTATGTGCCACTCACTTTCCTTTTCGCTAGAGGGAGAGTATTGGATTGAGGAGGCTTTGCACACAGAAATAAAGAGAGACAGACAGTGCAAATACAGATACCACAGAGGAGATGCTGGGTTGAATGGAATAAGATACAGGGGAATATTAACCAAAACGCGAAACAGAAAGGAAGGCAATAATAATGATGAATGAACAAGTGTCCCATATGCTACATAGCGATACATCATGGACAAATAAAATAAGTATTGCGATCAGTTTGAATGGCGTGAACTGTTCAAACATGGGTTCGATGATGATGATGATGCTGATGCGGAAAGCATGGATGGCGTGTTTTGTGCAGAAAAAATATTCTTTCAGGCAACCAACGGTATTTGATAATTGTTGACAGAAATTTTCTAAAAATCTGGCGCACAACGTCACACCAGAACATCAATAACAAACCACACTTTAATTCATTCATATATTCCTAAAGAGGCGCGATAAGTTTTATACAGATCTCTCAGGATTGGCTATAACTGCAAAGGGGGGTGGCATATTGGTTGTATTTTTTTCCAGGAGGCCCTAGTTTCAGATTTCCTCTTCAGTCATTGGCTTTAAAACACGAAGGGGCGTGGTTACATCGAGTAAGCTCTTCAACAAAACTGGCAAGGCAGTTTCTCATTAGACATTCAGGACAGAAACAATTATTGAAAAACAGCTAGGATTGTTTTCCTCAAATCCATATTAGCGGAACGCTCTTTTTAAAGTTTATTTAGTTCAACTCGTGAATAGACATAACACACATCTTCGTTTTCATTACAATTTCTATTTGGCTTTTTGCGCACAAATCTACAATGGAATTGGTCTGGTTGATGTTCATTGCAGTGAGTGTCGGCGCTTGGTTCGTGTCCGCGGAGAGGCATAGCGTATTTTGGAATAGCACAAATCCCAAGTAAGTACTCCGAATATTGCATGAAAATAATTACACACAGAGTGTTTGTTTCAGTTCTCATTACTTTACACTATGTTCTTATATAGTAGCACAGTGCAAAAACATTAACTACGTGCTAATATTTGTCACGTGTTCTCAAGTTCTTCATTTGCATTCCGTTCATGTATCGTATCTGGTTTGCAATTTCAGGATTTTATGTAGCCTACCGCTTGTTTAGAAGTTGCCCACTGGGTCGTGCTTTCACGAAGTTTTGAAGCGCCTTTACGCAGATCACTTTGTGCGTTGTGCATTGCTGTCACATACTCTAGACGCACTGCAAACTCTACACCGCTGCACCCCATAGGTAATGAAGTTTACTGTCCAGCTATTATCCCTGTACGCGTCATGATGTATTTCCAGGCTGGTCGGTCAGTGGATGCGTCCCGTTTCCACTTCCCGGCTTATCACATTTATTCAAAGTTTTGGACGTTAATAACGTTAGGACAGCGAATCTGTCCGGACATTGTGGATGTAAGCTTCCATATGACCACAGTGACTGTGCTGTGCACGACAAATACATGCTCAGACAGATAGACAGACGGAGAACACACTATATATAGCTTCACGTAGAATATACTGAGACAGGCACACTCAGGCACGCAATAAATAGACAGACATGAGCGGACTCGATTAGTACGCGTATGCCAGTGTAAATATGTCTGCTCTGTCAATTCCTGCTGGGAGTCTCAATTGGCTTGGGTTAGAATGTTAAATTGAATTTTAACTGCAGTCAAAGAGACGCGTCTCACAGGTAGAATGCAGTGTGTATGTGTGTGCGTGCGTGCTTGTGGGTGGGTGGATGGTTTGTGTGTGGGTTTGGGTTTGTGAGTGGTGTTAGCTACTCACCAGTTCACGTTTCCTGTTGTTTTTGTAATTCTGTTTTTATACAGTCGATTGTGAAGTCAGAATGAAATACGACCTTTTGCCAGGATCGATACAAATGACTAGGAAGAGTGAGTAGGCACAGAGCGCTGTGCGATTTATTGGCATCTTACTGTGGACCTAGAGAAAGAAAAAATGTTCTTTTGCAGAATCTTGGGTGACAAGAGCAGCACTTTAAACCTTTCAGCACTGTCAGCATTTTTAATACTACTCTGTCCAAGGTCAGCCAATATGCGCACCCCAATCTCCATTTTCATTTGTGCGCTGGTTTTTATGAGAATTTATGATAGTGTGTCAGAGTTGTACACAAGGTAGCTACCAGATGCAGCTAACAGGACAGTGCTGTGGGGAGGAAGACGTTGCAGTCGAACAGCGGAGGGTTTTAAGGTGTCCAGGTCTGAGCCGCAGGATGTGAATCACTGCTGGAACTTTGCAATACTATTATAAGTGCAACATTGTAAGTCCACCTTAATATTATACAACTCTAGGATTCATTCAGAGATCATCACTGCAGTGGGGCAGCGAAGGCAGACAGAAACATAACCTCCCATGTTTCAGGTGGTAAAATGAAGAAAAGAAGAGAATAGTGGAGCGAGGACTATAGAGGAGGAAATCTGAACCCCACTTTTTAGGTCGTGCTAAAAAGGAAGTGGAGAGAGTGAGAGTGACAGGGGTGGAAATCAGACTCCAGAGTTTTTAGGTCGTACGAGACCGAGGGAATCGCAGATAAAGAGGAAGAAATGTGAGAGCTGGAGTTGTGTAGGGAAGAGTGGGACTGAGAGAGGAAAAAAAGGAGGGAGAAGTCGGGTACAGAGCAGAATCTTGTGTCTGTTTGTTATCATCGGTTGCAGAGTAAATTCGGTGTGCAACTTTAATTGCGTAACCAAAACAATACAAATCGTGACCTAAATCCCTCTTTCGGTTGCTAAATAGATAAACAAACACACTCACGTGCACGCACACACACAAACATACACACACGTGCACACACACGCACGCGCACACACACAGCGTAGCCAGTCTGTGCCATGTGCAGACAGACTCAGTAGAGCCAAGGTGTAGAGTAAAAAGCTGACATTGCTGGTTCGAACCCTAAATACATGGACACGCAGGTCGAAACTAAACCAGAATGTGATATTGGCGGGACCCAGGCTGTTGGGAAAAACACATCTCACCTTTTAACAGTAGGTGTCTGTTGTTATTGGTGAATTATGTCATTTTCACCCAGAGCAGCTGGCTTTAGAAGCCCCAGCGCTGCTACTTTCTGCGGTTTGCCTTCTCCCTCGCACGCAAGTAGGAGCAGGCGCTTTTGGCGATGGCTCTTGCTGTCTGTCTCTGCGTAGGGTAGAGAAGACGTGCTCTCACACCCCGGCCCTCTCTCCAGAGTCGCTCTCACACCCCGGCCCTCTCTCCAGAGTCTCAGGATGGCCCCAGCTGAAAGCTCTCTGCACAAAAGGGAAGTTATGTCCCTGTGCGTAAGACTTGGGCTACTCTGTGCATCTGTGAATGATCTGTTCTGCGAATAATGCCTTGATCCACAGTGCATGCAGGGTTTGCTTCTTTTTAAAAGCATTTTTTTAAAACTTCATTTCAGCATCAATATCCTCCCCTGTCTAATCCCTATTTCCCTTGAAAAAAAGTGGTGAATATATATTTTTTCAAACATTCCTGCTCTGCATCTTTTCAGGAAATTTTGTCCTCTTTTCCTCTCTCATCCCAGCATGAGTCAACTATCAATCAACCACTGAAGCAATTAGAAAGCCTTGGCCTATCTAATTTATTCAACAGGGCTGATTTCAGTCAATTAATACAGATTGATGGCCGTAGTTGGCACACAATATGCTTATGCATAGACAAGCACGCACACACAGCGCGTTGTGACACGTACGCCTGTATCTGAATAGTAAAGAGTGAGATTGGCAAGTTTGTGTACAAGTACATCGTAAACCTTATCTTCAGTGTTGTTAAGGCTGGCACACGTGTGTGTGTGTGTGTCTGTGGTCAGGTTAGGTTAAGAGCCCTTGTTTACCCCACTCATATAAATTAGTCAGTTATTACCATTAGCCCCGAAGCAAGTTGGCACCATTGCGATAGATGTCGGTTTTTCTGTCTGTCTGTGCTTCCACTATTTAAAGGGTCTCTTTCTTTTTTTTGACAGCGTGCTGGTCTTGTTCTCTGTGTGTCCTGCGTGCCTCGGCTTGTCGTTGTGTGTGTGTGTCACAGTTAGCGAGCTCTGCGCTGTGTGTCAGTGTTATTAACAGCTTAATCATTTAGCCGCCCCTGGAGCGGGTTTGACTGGAAAGTTTCCAGCGTACGCGCCGCCTCCGTATCGGCGTCGGTAAAGGGAGCGGCCTTACCGGAGCCGCTGCTACCCGGCGCTGATGAATTTTCGACTCACGCTCACATGCTGCGACGCGCTCTTGCGCAATCGCATGTAGCGTGTAGCGCCTGGCAGTGATTGATGAGGGAGCATTGTTTTTGCTCAGCGTTCTGCATAACCGAGTGTGTTGCAATACGTGACTCGGTCAGTTTGTCTGGGCGACTCTTACACACACACACACACACACACACACCTACACACACACACACGCCCCTGCTATTCCCTCACTCCCACACTCTTTCTCTGTGCTGAGCGGGAGTCTGTCGTTCTGTACCTGTCTCTCCCTCTCTCCACCCCCCTCCCACCCCCCGTGCCCTCGCTCCCAGGCTCGGAGTGTAAACCTCTAGGCAGATTTGGCACAAGGTTCAGTGGTCCCTTCTTTCCCTTTCTGTTTGCTCAAGTCAGCCTTTTCTCTCAGTTTCTGTCTCCCAAATATATCTCTGTGCCGCACATAATCACATTTTTCCTCTTCTGAATGCTCTTTACTGTATTTTAGCTAATTCCTGCGTTTGCTGTGTTTTCTCCCGTTCTAAAAATATTAGGATTCTTTTTTTTTTTACTTTTATTGATTCTGGTGCAAAGTAATCATTAATCACTCTTCATTTGACCAGGTTCCTGTGCTTTCCCCCTCTCTTCCGCTGTCTCTGGCTCCCCTTATTCTGAATTTCCTACTCTCCTTATTTCTCCTTTTGCTCTCCTTTTCCTCCCTTCTCTGTTTCGGTGTTTTTTCTTCTTTGTTTTCTCAGGTTTAAAGTTAAGGTGTAGAGCTAGCAGAGCCTGTCTGAGCACATACGGCACTGAGAGGGAGAGAGAGAGCCAGCGGGCGGGGAGAGTCAGGGCTTGGGGTAGTACCGAGAGCTTAACGACGAGGCAGAGATTTTACACGTTACTCCGCTTAATCTCCGTCTCTCCTTCCGCCTCTCCTCTGGTCCGTTCCCAGGTTTTAGCCTAATTTTGGCCTTACGTCTTTTTATTTTCCCATCTAATCTTTCCCGCCGTCCTCCCCTGGTTTCTCACCCTTTGCTGGTCTTGTACCCCTGTTAGTCTTGTTCTGTCTCCGGCCCATCCCCCACCTCCCTTATCCTGGTCTGTAATCTCTTTCTAGTGAGCCGAATCTGAGAAAATGCTCAGAGATTACAGATTAATCGTAATCTTCTCTGGTGCCCTATAGACACAGTAATCACCATTATGTTGTGTTTTTTTTATACACACCAATCATAGAAAAGCGTTGGTTTCCCCTAGTAATGAGGATAACCGTTATGATATAGAGTATAAATCTGTTGGTTTGAGGTTGCTCACCAAGTATCACCTCCCCCATCATAATCCTACAGGGATTCGTTTGTCTGTGTTAATGGATGGTGCATAAATGTGAAAATAGAGATCCAACAGGCAATTGTGAAGTTTCCCACAAGGCCACTCTAGAATTGTGTGTGTGTGTGTGTGTGTGTGTGTGTATACGCTCACACAGTCTCCCTTGACTGGACAAGCGTATTTCCTCACCCAGTGTTTTCCCGGGAAAATGCGTATCCTGTCAATACAATAAACCCAGCCCTCCACACAGACGCGCATGCACACAGACCAGCTCACGCAAACACACACCCTTTCACTGCATGGTCTCTCACACACACACACACACACACATACACACACACACCTCTGTTGCAGATGTGTATTCCTGCTTCATAATTCTTGTAGAACCTTGGAAAATTGCCTCAGCCCAAGCTCTTAATGTGAATGATTGCCTGACAGTAAATAGAAACTTGGCTGTCTTGTCATGTGAATTCCTGCGAATCTAGACCGCTCCTCCGTTCCTCCTTTGACCTTTCATTTGTTCAATTACCCTTCTCACCTGTTTTCATCTTTTTCATTTTTACCCCATAAATCCTTGTAGCCCCCTTCTCTCTCACTCTCTCACACACACACACACACACACTCTCTCTCAGCTCTTCCTCTTCCTTATCTCTGCCCCAGACTTCCTCCTCTCTCTCTCTCTCTGTGCCAACTTCACACTTTCTCACAGCCCCCCTGTATTTTGGTTCTCCCCCTTGTTTTCTTAAAAAAAAATTTTCCCAAGTAGTTTCCAGTCTTCCACCGAGGATCAAGGAGTCTCTAAGCCTCTGTATAATTATTATTGTTTTAGTTATTACTGTAAGGATTGGTTGTTGGTCTTCCTGTGACTATTGTGTGTGACTTTGCCCGGATATGATGGCTGTATTGTGACTGGTGTGGTGCAGTCTGCGCTGTGGTGTGAATGTGTGGATGAAAGTGTGCGTTGTGTGAACATTGTGTATTGTGTGTGCGTGACTGCTATTGTGTAAAAACGACCTGTTGTGGTTTTGATTTTGAGCACTCTGTCCTGTTTCTGAGTGAAATCTCTTGAATTTGTTCCTGTTCCCACAGTCCCTAAGTATTGTTCCACATACTATATTTTTTACACTTCTTTAGCGCCCCCCTATGGTAAAGCTGTTGAATTTTTGTATCTACTGTTATTTTTCTAATGGTGAGGTTTTTTAATTCTTCCTGGGGAAAATGTTTTTTTTAGGTAATATTTCTGTCGAGTTGGTATGGACTACATTTTTACAAGTGTCAATCAGCATACCGGTTGGTATTTGCTGTCCATTTGTATGAGTAAAAGGAGGAGGGAAAGGGTTAAAGTAGGAGGAGAGGTTAGAGTCGGGGAATGAAAGGGGCAGAGAGAGAAAAGGAGCAACCGAAAGAAAGAGACAGATTGTTTTACAAATTTCACAGTGAATGAAGATGCCCGATATATTATGTTAACTTCCAGAAAGAAAGGGAGAAAGAGGGAGGGGCGGGGACCAGGACTAGAGATTTATTGAGAGATAAAAGATGGACAGATAGAGGGGAGTGAGAATTGACAGAGATAGATGGCAGGAGAGAAAATATTGAATTGCATAGAATTACCTTTTATGAGACAGGAACAGCTGTATTGAGATTTGGAACGCAATCTCAAAGGCTAAAAGGGAAGTTAAAATCCAACAGGTTTGATAGTGCTAACCAGCCCATGCCCACAATGTCTTTTCTGCTTTGAATATCACACATTTCAATGCTAAAACCTGTTTTTTTTAAAAAAAATTTTAGTCCCGATGAATGGAAGTAACCGGCAGTTTTGAAACAATTAAATGGCCCTCTCTGTCCCTCTCGCCCGTCCTCGATGACTCTAAGCCCCCCTATTAGACAGGGTCTGGTGCCGGTGAATGGGGCAGAGCGAAGCCGCGGCTCGGCGCTGTAATCCCGCTTTTTGGGGCCGGGAGATTAGGTGACCGACATTCCAGCGTGTTGGGCCCTGGCGCTAACGCAGGGTCCTCTCCCAGAGAAAAGAACTGCTCGTCGAAAAGGTGTTAAAATCTGAAGTTTTCGGGGTAGTGATGGTGGTGCTAGAAATCATAATAGTTCAAGCCATGTGTGTGTGTGTGTGTGTGTGTGTGAGAGAGAGAGAGAGAGAGAGAGAGAGAGAGAGAGAGAGAGAGATAAAGGGAGTGAGAGAGAAGGTGGCAGATTTTATTACTTCACACAGTGAGGAAAAGGCCGTAAACTTGTACTCTGTGACAGGACGTGTGTCCAGTTTAAGGATCCACACGGACTGGCCCTGGAGTAGACTGTGTGCTGTGTCAACTCCAGGATGCATCTGTTTTAGCCTAAATAACGCTGACTCGGTGTGTGTGTGTGTGTGTGTGTGTGTGTGAGAGAGAGTGAGAGTCTTGTGTAGCAGTGTGAGAGTGCATGTGTTGTGCAGGCTCTCATGCTGACTCAGTGGGAGTGTGTGCGAATCGGGGCCCTGCCCTTTGACCCCTGCGACCTCCTTGACAGTCCCGAACATTCCACAGGGAGAGCGAGAGAGAACACACAGAACACACTGAAGACAGAAAGGGGGCAGAGTGCAGGTGGGGGGCGGTGGTTTGGGGGTGGAGGTGAAGAAAAGAAAAGGAGAAATTAGAGACTCGTGACTTTAAAGGCCTTTATAACAAAATGGAGACATTTACAATACGCCCAATAATTATGTGTCATTAGCTACACCTCAGCCCTGTCCCCTATCTGTCTGATGTCACCCTGAACCAGCTCCCTCCCCCACAAACAGACACCAGCAGGACCACCACACCCTCCCCCCATTCCAGCATCATACATGCGTGTGCACACACACTCACACACACAAGCTCAGACACACACACACACTCCCCTCACTGATGTACCAGTGACTGCATAGGCCAGGCCTGAAGGAAAGCAAACCAAAGGCTGCTCTCCCATCTGCTTTCAAACACCTCAGGGTCATTCACTCATGCATGCACATACAAACACATAAACAACTGCTCATAAACGCACATGAGCGTGTACACCCACATGCATGCACATACAAACACATAAACAACTGCTCATAAACGCACATGAGCGTGTACACCCACATGCATGCACATACAAACACATAAACAACTGCTCATAAACGCACATGAGTGTGTACACCCACATGCATGCACATACAAACACATAAACAACTGCTCATAAACGCACATGAGCGTGTACACCCACATGCATGCACATACAAACACATAAACAACTGCTCATAAACGCACATGAGCGTGTACACCCACATGCATGCACATACAAACACACACACAAATGCTCATAAACAAATGCTCATAAACACACATGCACGTGTACACCCACATGCATGCACATACGAACACACAAAACTGCTCATAAACGCACATGCATGCACATTCAAACACACACACACACACACAAATGCTTATAAATGCACATCCTCATTCATCCAAACATACGCACACTTGCACACTTACACCACACTACACACATGCACGCACACCCCACGTGCACACGCACACACACACCCCACACTCTCGCTGTAAGCCGCTTGTTAATCTTGCTCTGCAGATTGTGCTCTGCTGTGGCTTGGAGAAGGCGCAGATCTCTGTCCTGTATCCCATCTCTGGTTTGCGCCGGGCCGCGGCGGCTCTCTGGCGGGCCGCGGTGGCTCTCTGTCGGGCCAGCGGCGGCTCTCCGTCGGGCCAGCGGCGGCTCTCCGTCGGGCCAGCGGCGGCTCTCCGCCGGGCCGGGGTGGCTCCCCGCTAATGGAGCCGCAGCAGTAGCCAGACAGGGAGCGGCTCCGGGGCGTCACGGAGCCTCAGCGCAGATGTGCGCGCGTCGGCCCGGGGCCGGGGCGGGTTCGGCAGGGGCCCCCCGCCGGGGGGGCCGGCGGCGCAGATGGCCCGAGCTGGGGCCCCGAGGGTGCGGGCGCGGGGCGGGAGCAGGGCCTGCAGGACCCTGGGAGGGAAAACGGGGCGTAGTAGGAAGGTTGCTGTTTGCACCGCCGTCCAACTTCTTTCACGTCGGTGCGAATGTCGTACCCTCCCCCCATCCCCCCCCCCAACCCCCACCCCGCCACCGCCGCGGAGGTGCGCCAGTGCGCGTTTGAAGCACGGAGCTCTGAGGTCACTGCTGAGGGAGGGGGCTCATCCGTCAGGCCTCGGGCCCATTGAACCCAGCTCCGGAGCCATTTGACTGCCGCTTCAACTTTGCACCTCCATTGTAAAAACCCTCATCAAACAGCCGAACCGTGACACAAAAAAAGCATTGATTAAGAAGCACTCTGTATAGTCATTTTTTACACGCAGCTGAATGGAGAATGAGGTTAGCCGGAATAGTGAGTGGGGAGAAAATGCGGCTGGTCCTTGATAAAATCATGATTTTTTCAACAGCAAGCACTTCCAAAACCGCTGCTACTGTATATAATCTTGATTTTCAACAGCATCAACAAATGCTTAAGTGTGGCTGTGAGCAACAAATTCCTCTGCCTCCCGAATTCAAAGCCCCATCACCATTACAAACGCAGAGCCTTGGGGGGTAGGGGACGGTGGTGTAACTCCCCCCCCCACTCCTGGCTAGCTGTTAAGTCTTTTTGGGTTTAATTACACTCAGTTTAACCTCCCCCTCTTCTCCCGTTTTGAGGGCCATATTGAAACCATACCACGAACAGCTTTTAATTAGGGTTGCAAGAAAGGAGCAAGGGGTAAGAGGAGGAAGGAGGAGAACATTTTACAAGTGTTTAATGACAGTGGCGGAGGAGTTTGCGGATGTGGTTCTGCGATTCTCCTGGTGAGGCTGTAGCCGGCTTAATTTGTCCCGTAAGAAACATTTTGGCTCTGCTGTCGCCGGGCTGTCCACTCCAACCGAGCAGCTAAAGCATATTCAGTGCCAGGGCACAGCAGGATAACAAAACAAAAAAAAGGGGGGGGGGGTAAATTCTTAAAATTTCAGACAGCTCATTTTTCACAGAGCAGTAAAATACATTAATTGGCTTATTGACTTTTTAAAAAAAAATTTTGAGTTTAATTATTGACTTCATTTAATTTTGGGGATGGAACATAAATTTTAAAATGAATATTGTTGCAGACAGGAAGTCCCTGGCAACAATGATGGTTCAAGCCTGGGTAAATATGTGTGAAATTGCGGGAGTCTGTGACAATATGGTGGTTAGCTTTATGGTCGTTAGCTTTATGGCACCCAAATGTTGGCTTGGTGAAGCACGCTGGAGACAGCGTTGCTTGGGGAGTGTCCAGAGATACACACAGCTTTACCTTAACAGAAGAACAAAGCCTGGGGTGCTGGCTCTATTTTAAGGCCCTGCGTGACTGTTTTGACAGGGTGGCTGTTGCTAATTGAGGGACAGAGACAGGGGTTTTGTTGGAGGGAAAAGGGGGGGGGGGTTGGAGCCAGAGTGTCTGTCCCTAACTAGGGGTCCCAACAACAAAAACAACATGAAAAACAGAGAGTGAGAGAGGGGGGGAAGAGTGGGGGGAGCAAACACCTCTTGTCCTGCACTTTGGTCAGAACACACATCTGGGTATCTGGGTCATGTCCCTCAACACACTGCAGAAAATTTCATGCACCCAACACTTTCCCTTTTGGGCAAAAGCACATTTTTATGGAAATGCACCAATTGCAGGGGAGGAGAGGTACTGTGCAATAAGGGACATTTTCTTGGCAGTTGCGTGTGACAGTTACACTGCCTGGGGTGGAGGACAACCTCTGGGCTTTTTGGATAGTCGGCTGAGCACGAACAACGCCCAAATAGTCAGTCACATGATCCTGCAAAATCACATTTCTGTCAGATTTTTTTTTTTTTTTTTGCAGAAGCATTTTTGAAGTATTTAAAACAGAAGAGATTTTTTTTTTTTTTCATGGGAGTATACTGAAACGATTAACCGTACGCAGTACGCATTGGACCTTGGTGAATTAATAGGCTATTTCAGGGGGGCGTGACTGAAAACTGAGATTTTTTTTCGAGACCGAAAGTGGTCAAGGTTACCGGAGTAACGGGGACATCAGCGGAAGGGCTGTCACTAGCAGCGCGTGGGGCGCAGGTGTTTGGGGGCCGTGGAGATAGCGCCTTAAAAAGCGCCGTAAAAAAGCCGTTTGAAACTAAAGGAAAGCAGTGGAGAAAGGGAGGCAGACAGTCTGACTGTCTCTATATGTCTGTCTTTGATGGAGGTGGGGGATGGAGACTGTGGGTGGAACAGAGAGAGAGAGAGAGAAAGAAAAGACAGATGAAAGTGTGGAGACACGCAGCGGACAGACGGTCAGTTTCGGGAACAGGCACGTGGACGGAGAGACAGGTGCTCAGACAGGCGAAAGAAACGCGTACCGTGTCACTGTGTAGACACGGTGTATTCACTGTGTCCGTTCACTGCGTTAGGGGCTGTTCTGTTGGTGCCCATATTATTTTTATTCTAGCTCTTTGTGAGATTCGCTTATTGCATCTTTTCCTGATCACCTTGTAAGACACTCTGTGTAAGGGCATCTGTTAAATGAATACATTTTTTTTTTTTTTAAATGGTAGCTTCCGTGGAGGCCTGTTGTTGCTGAAGCTTAAAGCCTTTAACACGGACTCACGTGAGGAAAACAATAGCAGGGAGATGGGCGGAGGGAGGGTGGGGCTGAGGGGGAGAGTGTGGGCGCTTTAATGGGTTCTCCTTGTCTAAATACATAAATAAGATAAAACAGAACAGAACAGAACTAGTCTAGCCAGTCTCTCCTTTTCACTTTGTCACGCACATGCACAGACACACACACACAGACACACACACACACGCTCGCAGGTGGACGGGTCTGTACAAGCCTCGTATTAGAGTAGTCAGTTCACTTGATAACACCAGTGAAAAAAAACTTGTGTTTACTGTTTTAGGGTGTTGTCCACAGCATGTTTAGTCCTGAATTTTGCATGAAGCAATTGCTTTATGTGTGTTGTGTGTGTGCACGTGTGTGTGTGTGTGTGTGGGTGAGTACACGCGTGGGTACACTGTGTGTGCATGCATGTGTGTATTTTTGCATGTGGGTGTGTAGTTATGTTTGTGTGTGTATGTGTGTGTGTACACATGTGGGTGCATGCATGCGAGAGTGTGTGTACATATGTATGTATGTGTGTGGTTGCTTGTTGGGTGTGTGGTTGTGTTTGTGAATGTGTGTGGGTCTGCACATGGATGTCTTTTTTCAGTTGAATGTGCGCATGAGTGATTATGTGTGCGTGTGAGTGTTAATGTGTGCGTGTGAGTGTTAATGTGTGAATGTGAGTGTTAATGTGTGCATGTGAGTGTTAATGTGTGTGAGTGTTAATGTGTGCGTGTGAGTGTTATTGTGTGTGTGTGTGAGTGTTAATGTGTGCGTGTGAGTGTTAATGTGTGAATGTGAGTGTTAATGTGTGCGTGTGAGTGTTAATGTGTGCATGTGAGTGTTAATGTGTGCGTGTGAGTGTTAATGTGTGAATGTGAGTGTTAATGTGTGCGTGTGAGTGTTAATGTGTGCGTGTGAGTGTTAATGTGTGTGAGTGTTATTGTGTGTGTGTGAGTGTTAATGTGTGCGTGTGAGTGTTAATGTGTGCGTGTGAGTGTTAATGTGTGTGAGTGTTAATGTGTGCGTGTGAGTGTTAATGCATGTGAGTGTTAATGTGTGCATGTAAGTGTTAATGCATGTGAGTGTTAATGTGTGCGTATAAGTGTTAATGCGTGTGAGTGTTAATGTGTGTGAGTGTTAATGTGGGCGTGTGAGTGTTAATGCATGTGAGTGTTAATGTGTGCGTATAAGTGTTAATGCGTGTGAGTGTTAATATGTCCTGGCCCCCAGGCTCATGCACACGCTGTCTCTGCACACAGCAGATATGAATGCTCATCTGTGTGAATGGAGCCCTGCAGGATGAATGCAGCGACGTGGCTGCCCTGACTACTAATGCCCCTTTCTCTCAGCATCCGTCTGCCCCTGGGGGGGGCGGGATCAGTGGCTACCTGGGCACTGCACGCCCGCCTCCATCTACCTCTCTTTCAGGGTCCCCAGATTCCCCGCGAGATGAGCTCTGCGGCTCAGCAGAAAGATCAGCTGCCGCCATCATTAATATTAATGGCCATCCCTCTCTCTTGATTTCCCCGGCCAGTAAGGAGAAATGATAAACCCAACGCGACTTTATCGGTGCTGTGTAGCTGCAACATTACTCACCCCCACCCCCCCCCCCCCCCCCCCCCCCCCCCCCCCCCCAAACCCTGTCTGTCTCCCCAGGTTCCTGTGGGAGGAGTACACGGTGGAGGTGCGCATTAACGACTACCTGGACATCGTGTGCCCCCACTACCAGCGCGGCGAGGTGCCTTCCCAGGAGGCCGAGCGCTACGTGCTGTACATGGTGGAGCGGGAGGACTACGAGGCCTGCCGCTCGCAGTCCGTCAGCCAGCTTCGCTGGGAGTGCGCCCGCCCCTTCGCCCCCCACGCCCCCGAGAAGTTCTCCGAGAAGTTCCAGCGCTTCACTCCCTTCACCCTCGGCAAGGAGTTCCGGCAGGGAGAGAGCTACTACTACATCTGTGAGTTTCCCCCTGTCCAGGCTTGCCCGTCCTGAGCATTACCGCAGCTCGCATGAACATATTCGGCCAATAAATACAGTTGAAAAAAGGTTGCAGCGGTATTATTGCGGCGTTTCGTCCAATCGTCATATCAGGTTTATTTTCCCATGAGCAATAGTCTCGAGAGTTTGCCGTGTAACTTGCCAGGATTGTAGCTTGCACGTGTCAAGGAGTGGCTGACCCTGGCCTCTTAATTTAGGACATTACCTGGCATGGTGGTGCGGCAGTGCAATGCGATCATCTCCATTCGCCGTTAGTCACTGTAATTAGGGTGGGGTTGTTTCGGGATAAGCCCATGTGTAATTAACACTTTACCTGTTTCTGTTTCCCTCAGCCAAACCCCTCCACCACCACGGGCAGGAATGCATGCGACTGAAGGTGACCGTCGTTGGGCCTAAAGGTAAGAGAACCTGAGAAAGTAGCCCGTGTGGTGTCAATGAGACTTTTCACCTCCTTTCGTGTTCTTAAGAGGGTTTCTGATCACTCCTTCTCCTGTGCCATTTAGGGTCGGAGGAAACCAAGGTGCGCGGAGGACCCGAAGGAGGAACAGGTGGAGGAGGAGTGCACGTTTCATCCAACAGACTTCCTGCAGGTATACTTCAGTGATTTACTGTCACTGCAGAACACAACAGGAAACAGTGTTGGATTGTAGTGGATTATAGTGTCCTCTGTAGGCTTGTGTGACACCACTGAAGCACAGATAATAAGCCAGTGCCAGTTCCCTTTGCATCTCCTTCTTCTTGTTTATATTATTCAATTCTGTGTTGTCTTCTTTGCTTCTGTGCATGGGATGTTAAACTGTTTCTGTGCATGGTCACCCTTCAGCTCTACTCAGCATTGTTTTTTATAATATTTTTTCTTTAATCTCACAGATGACCCTGCAGTGAATTCTCCAGAAGTGCAGAAAAGTGTGGGAACAGGTTCTGCAGTGCAGCTGGCTTCAATGTCTGCCCTTTTGACATTGGTACCAGTCTTGCTGTCATTATTATTGCAATGAAATTGCGAAAAAAAGAACTACAAATCCCAGAGACATTTTACAGGGAAAATGGACTACATTGACGGAGGTCTGTGGTGGACCTGGCAATGCATAAACAATCTTCAAGGCCAATGCTGGACATTGGTGAAGTGGAGTGGAAAAAAGCTTTTTTTTTTAAAAAGACACATTTTTTTATACAAGTGTGAACAGAATGTTTTGTCGTGTGATTTGAGTTGCGTTTTGTGAGATTGAATGGATTCTTTTTTTTAAAAAGGACATCAGTGTATTTTCTTGGAAGGATCTCTTATTTTTCCCGTGTTTTTAAGTGGATAATTTCCCCCTTTGCCCTCTCTTTTTATTCTTGTTGCTTGGACTAAGCTGGAACTAAACTCAAACTCAAAAGAATGAACTGGAGAAAATAACTGGAATAACTGAAAGGTGGAAACAGAAAAGAACTAGAATTTTAATTTCTCTCAATGCTATATATAAGATCTATTTTTCACATAATCGTCTAACCTTTTGAGCCAAAGACTACAGTGATCATCTCACAAATGTGTAATTTTCAAAGCCTACATACTGTACATACAGTATATATGCACATAGTGTATAAGTTCTCTAATGCTGAATCTTGTCAATCTCAATGTAGCATTTAAATAATGAGCTTTTCTTGTAACAACTGGACACTGTGTTACTCAGTAAACACACTACACTACATCTGTTTCAGGTGTACACAGCAGAGACAGACATGGGATGTTGTGTTGCGCAGTGCAAACATAAGATAGACTAACTGGTACAGAACAGGCAGATCAGACTGTTGGTGTACAAAGCACGTTGTTTTTAAAAAAATGTTTATGAATATTGCACCACCGTTTTACAAGAAAAAAGTTGTCCTATGACTGTTCTGTTTTGTTTTTGTCGTGGTTTTTCATGGTGTTTGTGTTTGAAAAATGAAATTGTTTACCGTTAGTAAGGCGACGTGTGGAAGGAGAGCTTTAAGGCTGTGTGAGTGTGAGAACTAGAGAACAAAATGCTTTCATGCAGAATTATACTGTGAGCCGTTTATCTGTGGCTGAGGGGAGCTGGACTTCTCCTGCTGTAGGGCCTCTTCACCCAGTATGGATTATTGCTCAAATGAGACGCCTAGCCAAAAGACTAAAGCACCATAGAAATTGACAGTGGTGACACCCCATGTATTTGCCCATACAGTATTTATGAGGAATAGGACCTGGTGCACAGAACTAAAGTCACCCGATCAGCTATATGACAGAACCCACGAAGGGGTTTTATTTGAGTGACAGGCGCAAGAGTACCTGACTAATACTCTTGGGTTAATAATGTCTTTTTTTTTTTGGTTGTTTGTTTTGTGTTATCTTGTACATGTGTATGTAAAATGTAAAATGTGTACATATAGAAGATTATATAAAATGCATAGATTTGTTAAAAACAAAAATATGAAAAAAATTATCACATGAAATAAAAATGTTTAAAACATTTAAAAACTGTGTCATTTTGACTACTTCGATGTCCTTCGGGTTTCCCCCCCTCCGGTGGGGGATCAGCTGTGTCCCAATGGCCATATCAGCAGGCAGCAGAACAGAAGCCAGCCACAGAAGTGTGAGGAGCCTCTGTGCACACACATTATTCTTTCCATTGTGTAGACTGAGCGTGTGTACAGTACTTGACCCTGGATGCCTCTGGTCACGCAGATGAATGCACCACTTTGTCCTCTCGCACATCGTTTTTTTTTTCTTCTTTTTTTTGTTGTTGTTGTCAATTTATGCCGGTCTCCACTGCCGCCCATCCCTCGCTTTTATGTGGCTTTTATTTTCCTCTCGCGGCCTTTTCATCCCTCTTTTAAAAGTAGCGCCATGTGCACGCGACAGCATTAAAGAACACAGTAAGTACAGCGCAGGAGGACACCTGCGCTCTTGGCTCGAATGACAAGACAATTACAGCAGCTGTTTATAGTTTGCTGTATGTATTTTAACATGGAAGTTGTGCTGAATACAGGTCATTAATAGTAAAGACTTTTCCAGACCCTGCCTGTGAGAACTTGCATGTGTGTTAATGTTCCTAATGCAACCTGTACAGTATTGCTCTCCTGCAGTAGAGATTTGTGTGACCATGATACAGGTCAGACTGGGGGAAAAATTACATGTACTAGTTTGAGATGATTAAAGGGACAGCTGTACTTTAATTTATTTTGAATGTGAAATTGTCCCTTTCTCACTTTCCTTCTAATACGCAATCTCCCATCACCACCTCTTGCGGCACTCTGGGGCTCTCCGACCTCCCATCCGTTCCCCACACAGTGTACTCGAAACAGTCTGCCAACACAACGTCTGCTGAACCAGGAATTTACAGGCGTCATCCAAACACAGAGGGGAGAAAGGGGAGGGAAAGCGGGGGAGGGGGGGAGAACAAACTGACACCTAGGTGCGAAGGTACCATTCTCTCACCCTCTGATTCACTCACTCATTCTCTCTTGAGAAAATTCAACATCCATCGGCAGTGCTGTGTTTGAACGCTGTCCACACATCCCATGACAAATTCTATGGCCACCTTAATCTCAAATGGGGCTATTTAGAGATACGTGAGTGCCCTAAAATGTTCCATCATACAACATGTCTGGCTGTATCCCATTTTAGCATGTTCTTACCATTTGGACATATTTGGCTAAAATGGATAGTTTTACTATTGAACTGAATGGATAGTTCTTTTGGATGGGTTAATCTGGGTAGATACATATGCATAATGATCATTATTTTACGTATTTATTTGTATGGCACCAATCCAACACTGCTGCGCAAAATAATGTTTCACAAAATAGTGAGACGATTTTGAAATAGGCTGAGAATAAAATACATTTAGTATACAAATACAAAATAATACAATAGAAATTAAAAATAGTGTGAAAACAGTTCTTAGCTGCAGTCTTTCAAGATGACACCATCAACAGAGCACAAGTAGCTCCCAATGGTTTAAGGAGCCTGATATCAATGTTATTCATATGCCATGGTCTTCTCAGTCATCAGACATGAACCTATTTCAAGCATTTATGGGTTGTTCTGGAAGAAGACAGAATCTTCCACTTCTGTCAGTGTGATTTGATCGACTTTTTCATGGAATGGTAACATTTTTCCCCTGCAGAATTTCAGACTGTTAGACTCTATGCCTATTACAGTTTTCTCCTCTAATGATTATACACATTCTAAACATCTTTTTCAAAACTCTCGGACTCTTGGACAACATGGAATACTGCAGCTTGAAAATCAGTTTTTTATACCCATTAATAAACCGCTATGTTCTCAATAGCACAGTAAAACATGCAGATGAAAATCTATGGCCACATGCAAATTAAATACAAGATCAATCAGAATGATGGGGTCAATGTTTTTTTTTCTTCTTTTCTTCTCTACTGTATCATTATTTTTATGCTGACAAATACTTTCTATTAATGCCCATATGTAAAATTACTCAACATTTGTATTGCCATTATGATGCCATAATTCTTTTGACAGAATATACAGTTTTTTCAAGTTATTAAGTTTGGGAACTTTTTTCACTACATAAATGAAAAACACAAAAATGTGTTTTGTGTTTACTCAGCTTCCCTTTGTCTAATATTACATTTTGTCTAATGATCTGAAACCACTGAGTGTGACAAATATGCAACAGTAGAGGAAATCAGGTAGGGGGCAAATACATTTTCATAACTTTAAATGTGAAGTTTGGACTGTCTAAATTGCTTTTGCTAAATTATTTGGAATTCTTAAACATTTTCAAATTTGAACATACAATGGAAAAAAGGTGATCTTTAAATCTGTCAATGGGAGCTTTTTCCAGCTCAGAACAATCTCCAAAATAAAATCATTCTTTTCTTTTCATGACCTTGAGAAAATAATTGGATGCTTCCATCTCTTTCAGTCTAGATTACTGTAATTCTCTCTATGGTAGTGTCAATCAGTCGTTCTTATCTTGCTTGCATCTAGTACGAAATGCTGCTAGGCAAGATTACCTTCCAGCACCAAGAGGAACCACATCACCCCTGTCTTAGCATCTCTGCTTTGGCTTCCAGTCAAGAATCCATAGAATCCATTTCAAGGTGTTAGTTCTTGTTTTTAAAGCACCTTAATGGGCTGGCTCCTTCTCATATTACCAACCTACGTTGCTCTCAGTCTACCCCTAGTTCACTGAGGTCATCCAACCAGCTGCTTCTGGCAGTTGCACAGTCCCGGTTAAAGCTCAAGGGTGCCCGTGCTTTTGGGGTCATTGCTCTGAGGCTGTGGAACAGCCTACCACTTAACATGAGGTCTTCCCCTTTCATCTCCCTTTTCAAATCCAGATTTAAACAGCACCTAGCATTTATACATGTTTAATGTTTTTTAATGTTCTTTTAGTTTGTTCATTGTCTTGTATGTGTTTGTGTTTACATGCATAAATTGTATATATATAATATACTTTGTACTGCACTTTGGTCAACAGTTGTTTTAAATGTGCCTGATAAATAAAATTACTTGCTTAACAAACATGCATCCATCCATCCATACATACATACATACGTATATGCATGCATACAAGCAAACATACAAAACTGTCCAAGGTGTCTAAAGGGTTAAAGTTCTGACGTATGATGGTGAAGATAACAGTGTTGTTATTTAAGGTAAGACATTAATTTACCATCTACAATAAAATAATAAAAAACGAATAAAAAAAAACAAAAAAAACAAATACAACAGACAAAGTGGAAGGGAGGCAACGAAAACATTTTTGCTTGAAAACAATTTCGATTATTTAACGGACGGGACAACATGCTCTTGCAAGCAAATCATACGGATGTCGTGTACACGTACAACAGGGTGGAGTAGTACAGGTTTTAAGCTGAAGGTTCAGATTACTGGTAAAATGCTGCTGATGTATCCTTAAGCGAACACTTAGAAGGCTGTTGCTAAATTAAAGAAGGAACGTATTCATGAACAGGCAAGAGTGTAGTCCGGAAGCGGTACAAATTCTGGACTACACATCTACATCGCCACATCTTCATAACCCACTTTTGTGATTGGTTTAGCGTTATTTGCCCGCCCATCGGAGTTTACTAATCAGAATGCCGAATTTTCGGAGACCGATTACAAATACGGAAATACCAGACAAAATCTTCAACCAACAACTTGTATTTTAATTGTATCATATATATTGGTAGATACTGAACGAGGCACAGAGTGAACAGAACAATACAGTTAGCAAGTTAAATTTTATTTTTCGTTCTATGGAGTTTTTGCAGTTTATATCATGGGCGTGCATCGTGTTTACACTTGGAATGTTTTCGACAGGACTGTAAGTGCAATTATATCAGCCAGCTTGTTAGATGGTATATGATATAAAAGTGACATGCCAACTAATAGTATTATAGTTGTATATTATCCTTATATTCTGTCGCTAGTATGTTTTCCTGCTTAAACGTTAACATAATTCCATATAAATGAATTGACTATATTAGCTACTTACAGTTACCTTGTATGTTTACTGTAGCTATCTGTGCCTAGTACAGTTTCTATGGAAGCAAATATTTGTTAAACTTATCAGCTCTGAAACAGCAGGCATTAGCTCCTACGTTGGCACCTGCTATATGCTTTGTAATCAGATAGGAATTAAACAATCAAGTGCAATTATTTTTTGCAGATATGTAGGTGGATGTAGTCTTTCTACGAGATCCAGATGTGCTGTCAGCAGTCGCTAACATTTGCATTAATTTGCTTTTAAAAAAACATCTTATTATTCAGTGCCTCTAACCTCATCGAGTAAAGTGCGGATATTCACTGCAGGATAGTTGATACAATTTGTGTGGAAAATACATTGAAAACGTGTCCAGCCCTAATATATTGCCATGTAGCTTCGTAAATGGAGCGTCATTTTGTCAGTACCCTGTGTAATATAGCTGGTGAGTGTTTGTAGTACTGATGACAGACTCAGAGGGTTGTGTTACTGCTGCTTTTCCAGGACCGACCTGAAGAAAATGAGGGCGACTCAGAGTGCAGATAATGTTCAGTTCCTGCCTTTTCTCACCACCTGCCTTAAGTATGAACAAAGCCTCCGCACTCCACTGTAGATATACTGATATGTCCACACGAAGGCAGTCGGGGGAAACAAGAACTGCTTTAGTCAAACGTTTAAAATAGTGTTGCCATTTTACTGTGTTTGCGCTTACGTAGTTGTATGTGGGTTTCCATCTGGCCCTGTTATCAGTAACCTGGGGTGGCTGTACTATGGGTTGCTGAAGAAGGATGGCACCTTGGTCCTTGTCAATACCATTGGAGCAGCCCTGCAGGTCCTGTACATCATGGCCTATTGTCATTACACCAAAACTAAGGTGAGTGCACCTGTCTGTGTACACAAAGGCAGGACTTGAACTGCACACTGATGTTCAAGTTCATTTATATAGCACATTTCATACACAAGAACATCCATTGTGGTTTATACAGAAAAATGCATGCTTGCACGTGTATAAAATTAGGTGAAAATAGATGCACAAAATATACATAGGAAAGCAAACATACGCTTGCATATACACATTTAAAAAATAAAGAGAAAAATGAAGATGTACGCTGACCGGCCACTTTATTAGGTACATCTATCTAGATCCGGGCCAGACCCCGTTTTTTTGCCTCTATTTTGCCTTCAGCCTGAGTTCTTCACAGTGGGGATTCAGCAAGGTGCTGCAGACATTCCTTAGGGATTCTGGTCCATTCTTACCCAACAGCATCACGCAGTTCCTCTGGATTTTTCAGCCATGCATTCATGCTCCGATCCTCCCATTCCACCTCGTCTCAAAGGTGCCGTATTAGATTGTGATCTGGGGACTGCGCGGGCCATTGGAGTAAACTGTAGTCGCAGCCATGTTCATGGAACCAGCTTGAGATGATGCGTGATTTGTGACCTGGTGCTTTATCTTGCTGGAAATATCCATTTGAAAAATGGTAGAATGTGCTATAAAGGGATGCACACGGTCAGCAACACTGCTTAGGCATGCTGGGACAGTCAAATGATCCACCAGCACCAGCCTGCACTGTTGACACAAGCCAGGACAAATCCATGAATCCATGCTGTTTACACCAAATTCTGACCCTACCATCTTCATGCCACAGCAGAAAGCAAGATTTGTGTAGCTTCATATTTGTGTTCTGATTGGAGTGGAGTCCGGTGTGGTCTTCTGCTGCTGTAGCCCATCCACTGCAAGGTTTGACGTGTTGTGCCTTTGGAGATGCCCTACTGCACACCACTGTTGTACACAGGTGTTATTGGAGCGCGTGTGGCCTTTCTGTTAGCTTGAAGAAGTCTGCCATTCTCCTCCGACCTCTCTCATTAACAAGCCATTTTCGGCCACAGAACTGCTGCTCACTGGATGTTTTTGTTTATTGCACCATTCTCTGTAAACTGTTGAGACTGACGGGCAGCTGTTTCTGAGATGCTGGAACCACCATGTCTGGCACCGACAATCATACCACGGTCAAAGCAGCTTAGATCACGCATCCTGCCCATTCTAATCTAAATCTAAAAAACCAAAACCTCTTCACGGTGTCTGCCTGCTTTATATATTGAGCTGCAGCCACACGATTCTCTGTTTGAAGGAGTAGGCTATTTGCGTTAACAAGCAGGTGTACCTAATAAAGAGGCCGGCGTAGGTGCGTTTGGCAGATTGCATGCTCCACCTCAGTAGCGAATGTGCTTTTGTAGCGCGGTCTGTGTGTATTGCAGTGCCCTATGTGTGTGTTGCAGTGCCCTCTGTGTGTGTTGCAGTGCGCTCTGTCTGTGTGTGTTGCAGTGCGCTGTGTGTGTGTTGCAGTGCGCTGTGTGTGTGTTGCAGTGCGCTCTGCGTGTGTTGCAGTGCGCTCTGTGTGTGTTGCAGTGCGCTGTGTGTGTGTGTGTTGCAGTGCGCTGTGTGTGTTGCAGTGCACTCTGTGTGTGTTGCAGTGCACTGTGTGTGTTGCGGCACGCTGTGTGTGTGTTGCAATACGCTGTGTGTGTGTTGCGGCGCGCTGTGTGTGTGTTGCAGTGTGCTCTGCGTGTGTTGCAGTGTGCTCTGCGTGTGTTGCAGTGCGCTCTGTGTGTGTTGCAGTGCGCTCTGTGTGTGTTGCAGTGCGCTCTGTGTGTGTTGCAGTGTGCTGGGTGTGTGTTGCAGTGTGCTCTGCGTGTGTTGCAGTGCGCTTTGTGTGTGTTGCAGTGCGCTCTGTCTGTGTGTGTTGCAGTGCGCTCTGTGTGTGTTGCAGTGCGCTCTGCGTGTGTGTGTTGCAGTGCGCTGTGTGTGTGTTGCAGTGCGCTGTGTGTGTGTTGCAGTGCGCTGTGTGTGTGTTGCAGTGCGCTCTGTGTGTGTTGCAGTGCGCTTTGTGTGTGTTGCAGTGCGCCCTGTCTGTGTGTGTTGCAGTGCGCCCTGTCTGTGTGTGTTGCAGTGCGCTGTGTGTGTGTTGCAGTGCGCCCTGTCTGTGTGTGTTGCAGTGCCCTCTGTGTGTGTTGCAGTGTGCTCTGTGTGTGTTGCAGTGCGCTCTGTGTGTGTTGCAGTGCGCTGTGTGTGTGTGTGTTGCAGTGCGCTCTGCGTGTGTTGCAGTGCGCTCTGCGTGTGTTGCAGTGCGCTCTGTGTGTGTTGCAGTGCGCTCTGCGTGTGTGTTGCAGTGCGCTCTGTGTGTGTTGCAGTGCCCTCTGTGTGTGTTGCAGTGCGCTCTGTGTGTGTTGCAGTGCGCTCTGTCTGTGTGTGTTGCAGTGCGCTCTGCGTGTGTTGCAGTGCGCTGTGTGTGTGTTGCAGTGCGCTCTGTGTGTGTGTGTTGCAGTGTGCTCTGTGTTTGTTGCAGTGCGCTGTGTGTGTTGCAGTGCCCTCTGTGTGTGTTGCAGTGCGCTCTGCGTGTGTGTGTTGCAGTGCGCTCTGCGTGTGTTGCAGTGCGCTCTGCGTGTGTTGCAGTGTGCTCTGTGTGTGTTGCAGTGCGCTCTGTGTGTGTGTGTTGCAGTGCCCTCTGTGTGTGTTGCAGTGCACTGTGTGTGTGTTGCAGTGCACTCTGTGCGTGTTGCAGTGCGCTCTCTGTGTGTGTGTTGCAGTGCGCTCTGCGTGTGTTGCAGTGCGCTCTGTGTGTGTTGCAGTGCGCTCTGCGTGTGTGTGTTGCAGTGCGCTCTGCGTGTGTGTGTTGCAGTGTGCTCTGCGTGTGTGTGTTGCAGTGCGCTCTGCGTGTGTTGCAGTGCGCTCTGCGTGTGTGTGTTGCAGTGTGCTCTGTGTGTGTTGCAGTGCGCTCTGCGTGTGTTGCAGTGCGCTCTGCGTGTGTGTGTTGCAGTGTGCTCTGTGTGTGTTGCAGTGCGCTCTGCGTGTGTTGCAGTGTGCTCTGCGTGTGTTGCAGTGCGCTCTGCGTGTGTGTGTTGCAGTGCGCTGTGTGTGTGTGTGTTGCAGTGTGCTCTGTGTGTGTGTTGCAGTGTGCTCTGTGTGTGTTGCAGTGCGCTGTGTGTGTGTTGCAGTGCGCTCTGCGTGTGTTGCAGTGCGCTCTGCGTGTGTTGCAGTGCGCTGTGTGTGTGTTGCAGTGCGCTCTGCGTGTGTTGCGGCGCTGTAGGTGTGAGCAGTGGCGCAGTGTTGAAGCGCGCTGACGCAGGCTACCTGTCTGTGCTCCGCAGAGGCGGGTGTCGGCGCAGACCCTGGCGGCCGGCGCGCTGCTGGGCGGGGCCTGGGTGTACTTCAGCGTGTTCCTCCCCGGCGGAGAGCGGCAGCTAGCCCAGCTGGGCCTCGCCTGCAGCGTCTTCACCGTCACCATGTACCTGTCCCCGCTGGCTGACCTGGTAACAACACTATTCACATAACCCTAACCCCTCATTCGTTACCCGCTGATTTAAATGGTTATGACACAGCGCTGGGGTATTATTATTATTATTATTATTATTATTATTATATTATTATTATTATCTGTGCTCAAGTTCAGCTAGGACAAAATATCACCATGGTAGCACAACAGGATGACACACAGGATGCACCTGTGTACACTGTCCATCCTGGCAATGGTTCCAAATTTTACAACAGCGAGTTGCATCTGTTTCTCTCTCCCTTGCATATCTATATATGGCTATATACACCCCTCTAACCAATCAGCTGTTCCAACGGACTGTATTTGTCGTTTCTCTCTTCTGCCTTTGTAGCTCCTCTTTCTTCCTGTCTTTCACTCCCCCTTCCTGTTTGTCGCTGTCACTCTCCCTCCGTCTGTGTCTGGGTCTGCTGTGTTGAACCCCCCCGTCCTTTTCTTCCTGTATTTTTTTTACCCATCGTCTTTTCCTGTTTTTCTGTCTTGGTGCCATTGTGCCATTGTTTCTGTCTCACACTCCCCTCCATTATCTGTTTGGGTACTCTAGTATCCAGTCAGTGTGGACATCGTGTACCGCTTACCGTAAATCTTTTTATGCCTGCATCAGCAATGATCCTGTCGTCTCCAGTTAGTGTAGACATATCATATCTTAAACTTGGGCTTGTAACCTAAAGGTAACGGGTTCGATTCCTGTGTAGGACATTGCCGTCGTACCCTTGAGCAAGGTACTTAACCTGAATTGCTTCAGTGTATAAATGGATACAATGTAAATGCTATATAAAAGTTGTGTAAGTCGCTCTGGATAAGCACATCTGCTAAATCCCTGTAGCGTAACGTAAACCATAAGTTACTATTTGTGTGGTATAACCTTAACTCTTTCCCTCCCGTTCTGTCACACGGAGTAACGTGCCTTGCCCCATTGGCCTGCTGTGTTCCAGGTGGAGATAGTGCGCAGTCGGTCTGTGGAACGTCTCTCCTTCCCTCTGACTGTGGCCACGTTCCTCACCTCTACCTCCTGGACCCTGTATGGGCTCCAGCTCCAAGACTACTACATCATGGTGAGAGAAATGGGTCACGCACACAATGGCACAGGGCAACTTAGAAACTGTACCTGTAGTTGGGTATGCACGAGAGTCAGAATTATGTATGACGCTGGAGGTATGTTTTTTTATCTTCATACAATTTGATATACCGCATATTGAGATCAAAATCAATCATTGATACGTTTGAAATTCTTATGATGCAATGACGCTGGAGATATATTGTTTTTTTATCTTCATACAATTTGATATACCGCATATTGAGATCGAAATCAATCATTGATGTTCTCGTTTAAAATTCTTATAATGCAATGCATTGATGACTTTGAGTCCTTCTTCTCTTCCCCGGCCAGGTACCAAACACCCCTGGGATTATCACAAGTCTCATCAGATTCTTCCTGTTTAGGAGATTTGCACCAGTCAGTCAGGATGTGGCCTCCTACAAACTGGTACATATGTGAAGGGGGTGGAGCTTAAGTGTCTTTTGTCTGTACATAAAGACACTGCCACTTGGGAGCTTCCTGCCAAGGCCTTGGTTACAAACAAAGCATTCTATTTGCTAACAAGCTTCACTGTTTTAGCCAATCTCACTCAAGGGTTTTAGAAATGTTTCTGTGTTCATGAATATTCATGAGCTGGCAGTAAAAACTTAATAAATAGAATGCATTGGGTATTTGGGTGTTCTCATAATGTAATTCGTTCATCTTATGTGCACCTATTTTATACAGACAGATCTATGTAAAATATCACGGTACAAATATACAGTACACAACAGAAGTGAGTACACACCTGTGCAATATCACTTAAATGTCAAATGATTTAAAATTGTATCACCTTACAGTAATTGCATTACTTCTAAGTTGAACAGTAGGGTATTTGTATTAAAAATACAGGCCCCAGAATAGGAACTCAATGCAACAAAAGTCAGTACACCTTTCATTACTGAGATTCAAATCTTTTATTTTTTCAATATTTCGTATGTCTACCTTTATTTTTGATGACAGACTCAATCCTCCTCGGCATGGAGGATACCAGTGTTGCACAAATGTCTGGAGAGATGTTCTGCCATTCTTCAGAGACAATTTTTCAGCTGCTCTTTGCTGGAGGGGTTGTGTTGCTCTACCTTTCTCTTTAAAATACCCCAAAGGTGTTCTATTGAATTCAAGTCAGGCGACATACTTGGCAGGGTCATAGTTATCACTTTTTTCTTCTTTAGAAACTCTTTCGTGATTTTGGCAGTGTGCTTTGGATCGTTATCATGTTGGAATATTCCTCTTCTGCCAAGCTTCTGGAGACTGGGAGTCATCTTGTCAGCCAGTATTTTGGTATATCCACAGGCATTCATGGTGCCATCTATAAATGTCACCTCCCCAACACATTTTGCACTCATGCAGCCCCATATCATCACACTCCCACCTCCGTGCTTCACTGTCGGGACTATGAATTCACTGTGGTAGTTCTGGCCAGGTTCACGCCAAACATGCAGGACCCCATCTGAGCCGAACAAATTTATCTTGGTCTCATCTGACCAAAGAATGTGCTCCCAATATTTATCAGGCTTTTCATGTTCTTTAGCAAAGTTTAATCTTGCAGTTTTGTGCCGAAGAGCAAGCAAGGGTTTTTTTCTTGGACGCCGTCCATAGAGGTTGACGTTGTGCAATGTCCTTCGCACCGTCTGAGCTGTCACAGAAACTCCGATTTCCATTGATAACCCCTGTGCCAAGTCTGAAGCACTTGCCCGCCTGCTTTTCAGAGCTAGACTGTGCAAGCAGCGCACTGTCCGTGGCGTCATTTTAGGAGGACGGCCACTGCGGCTCTGATTAGTGGTACTATGGCTCGTTCTATACCTCCTGATTATTGCTGCAGCTGTGTTTCGACTGATTTTTAGTTGGTCACCGATCTTCCTGTATCCTTTTCCATCTTTGTGAAGTCTCACAATCAAATTTTTAAATTCCTCTGGCAATTATTTTCCATGTGGAGCCATGATGCAGACATGCAGATAGACACAGCCCATAGGTCCAAAATTGAGAACGTTCCGGTGTTCACAGGTCATTTTATAACCATGTTCATGCAATTAGGCTAATTGGAAATCGCACATGTACTCAATTTTGTTTCAATGATCACAGGTTTTCTAACTTGTGTGTCAGTGATCACAGGTGTATTCACTTTTGTTGCATTGAGTTTCTACTTTGAAGTCTCTATTTTCAATATAGTCTTTCTAAAGTATTTGTTTTTGGTTGTTCATAAGAGGAAATACTCTACTTGTCAACTTAGAAATAATGCAATTATTGAGAGGTGATACAATTTTGAATCATTTGACATTTAAGTGATATTGCACAGGGGTGTACTCACTTCTGTTGTATACTGTATATAAATGTATAAAAAGAATCGTTGCGATTTTTTTTTACAAGTGAACCTCATCAAAATGAAAATAAATTTTATACTTCATACAACGGTATTTTTGTGTCTGGTTACTATGGTGATTGTAGTGGCAGCCCCTTGGGGTAGTGCCACCCACAGAGGGAGGGTCCTCCTCTGATCATACAGCAGTGACTGGATTAAGTGTGTTTGCTCGTGTCAACTGCATATGAAGTGACACAATAGCCCAAGACACAATGACTGCACATTTGAGGTGGAGGATTGTGGAGATCCGTTAATTTTGTCATCAAATTTTATTTGTATTGCGTATTTATTTTCCAGCAGTTGTCACAATACACTTTACAGACAACCCTGGCCTAAACCCCGACAGGAGCAAGCCTAAGGCAACAGTGGCAAGGAGAAACTCCCTGTGGCAGATGGGAAGAAACCTCGGAAGGAACCAGGCTCAAGGGGGAAACCCATCCTCCTCTGGTCGGCTCAGGGTGCCGACCGGTGGCCAACATGTCAGTCAGTTTTACAGAGTTTATAATGTGGCTCAGATGACGGGCGGGGCAGGGTGGCGGTGGTGGGGAGCAGCAGGTGGCGACAATCTGTTTCTGTCTGCGCTCTCAAGATTTGACAAGAGGACTCTGCAGTAGCGAGACGGGCCCAAAAGAAGTCAACATAAAAAATAGAGGGAAAAAATGAAAAGGTTATGTATGTTAGCTGCTGTACGTAACAGAGGTCCCACAGATTCTTGATAGTCCTTCAGTGTGCTTTACAGGAAAATTTGTACGAAAGAGCTTGGAGCAAGTTTTCAAGTTTAAATATTTTTTAATTTCATGATACATTCCATTAGAAATTTTATAGTCTCATAAGGCAATTCATTAAGTTGCTTGTTAAATTTACTTTCAAAAGAACGATGGAGACATTTGTGAATCATCTAAATGGACCGACCATTACACCACCCACACATGAATGATTATGATCTTGGTTTATCAACACTGCATCATGCAAAGACAGATCTCCAGCACAATTTGGGAAAAATAACACTTTAATGACGTTACAACATAAGAAATTTTGGAATACGACTCAAATAAATCTCTGCTGAATACAATATTCTTGCCATAATATTACTTGCTCTTCCACCTTTCTTTGTATTCCATAGAATACAGAAATAGAAAAACCTTAACACAGTTGAGCAAAACTGCACTGTCCTCCATCTCTGTAAAAACATCTGTTGTATGACATACACACATCATGGTCCTTTAAGCTTTAAACTGCACAGTGGTTTAACCATATTATATGGCCACATTTAATAAGGTGAAAAAGTGGACCCCATTTGTCTTTTACAAACCAGAAACGATCCTCTGTAATGCAGTATAATCCTGACAACTGCATCACTGTAACGCTTCAGCAGTGCAACTAAATCTATGTTAAATGTAGAAAAGAGGGGAGGAGGGAAGAGATGTGACAAACAGGAGGAAAATAAACTCAGTTACAAATTTCTCCTTCCATAAGCAATGCAAGTTGATGAACCAACCCAGCATTTTCAATAACAAAAAAAATCTTTTGAGGGGTCTCATGTTGATGCTTAATGCAACTGTGTCATTTTGATGAGCTGGCAAAATATGGCAGCATGCCAAATGGGTACCCATAGGGGCTCAATGCCTTATGTTATGCAAGATGTTTCAAAAATGTTTCAAGATTTTTGTAGGCAATAACCTGACCTTGGCAGTATATCTCCAGAACAGAACAGACTAGTTACAGGTATGATGAAAGAATCTGCGTAAAACCCAGACCCCCACACACCCTACCCATCCCAGGGTCCAGCCCCCAGCCTTCGGGTCAGAATTTCAGGCCCTTTTTCTCGAGATCTTCTCTGGCTTCTATGATCTGGGACTGCAGTTCCTTAGCAGCCTCTTCACAGTCATTGAAAGTGGCCACCCTATATCCCACAGTGGCCAGCGAGTAACACCCAAACACCACCAAGAGGTACACAGGCATGGGCCAGACCACCTCTCTGTATGCCTGGGGCAGCTGTAGGTCCAACACGTCAAAGGTTAGTAACCCCCAAGTGATCCCCACCATGGCGCTACCCAGCAACCACTCCAGAAGCTTGGTCATGGTGAAGTTAGATGATCAAATGCACCTAAGGGATAGAAATAAACCAGATTTAGCTACAAGCTATACTTCAGGTCGCACTACTGAGACAACGTAATTTATTTTCAAAATAATGTCATACCATGAATCACGTTTGTATTTTGAATTAGCGGTGTTAATAATTTTCTAACTACTATACTATTCATTTAATATCCTTCCAAAAAACGGAAGCCGCATTCAACAAAACGTAAGGCAGTTTGACAGAAAGCTACCGCTAACAAGGTGCTGCTCTACAAAGGAATAGCTTGCTAGATAATCCAAAGCTTACCAGAGGTTTCACACCAGCTATATACGTTTTCAAGTGAACTAGCAAATGTAGAGCACACCCTGGAACACGGCTGTTTTTAACGATTTATTTATTTGAAATACAATATGCAGTATGAAACTGCAATTGTTTATTCTAAACGTGCAATGCTTATCGTAAAATATGATTACAAGAATAACCCGTTCCCTCACCTGCGACGCCTTGGCCACCTCACCACTTCCGAATCATGCGCAAAACTTTTACGTCATTGTTTGCAGTGTCTTCTGGGAGGTGACGTTTTAGATGTGTCATTTGGTGTTAAGGACAAGAAATCAACAGATTACCGTTCCAAACAAGATTTGACGAGACGCGTAATGTTTGCTGCACTGGGAGACATATTTTAAAGCCTTTTTTCATATAAATTTTAACTGATTGCATGTCTATCATGTTACCCGGTTTGCCACTTCCGAAGATTTAATTTTACGCTTCTGTCAGCTCACAGATGTAGTAAGAACATTTGCAATATTTTTATAAGGATATTTTTTATTTAGCAATCGTGATCTAATTTTTATTCATCCTATGTATGAATGCAGTTCAGTGGTGGTTGTTTCCACAACAGTCGTATTAGGAAACTATGGGAAAACTCAAGTAACAGAAACTGGAATACTAACCAGCAATAGAGAATTTGGAGGGATGTCATTTAACCGTAATTCCTCTGTTTGCCCCATGCAGTCACAGCGGTGAATATGGAGCTCATCCCAGACACATGCAGACATGGCCCATATGTGAGTTCAGACTAAAGAGACAAGACACAAAAAACATTTAGCTGTAAAATGTCATGAATAAAGGGATAGCACAGCATTGGTCCTATCTAGACAGGACTGAATGGAATGAGCTCTAGACAGGGGTGAATGTGTGTGTGTGTGCATACATGCATGTGTGCATGCGTGGGTGTGTGCGTATGCGCGTGTGCATTTGTATGTGAGTGTGTGTGTGTATGTGTGTGTGTAGTACAGTGCTAGAGTTTCTCAGTGCCAGCCTTTGTTCCTGCTCTCAGGAACCCAGCTCTCCCACAGAGGACTGGCAGACATAACACACTGGGAAAGGGGGGGGGGGGGGGGGGGGGGGGGGGGGGGGGGGAGTGCTGTAGCTTTGTTGCAGGTGTGAGTCTTGCATTTAGTCATCTTCACTGTGTAGTCGATCCTCTTCACTGTGTAGTTGCTCCAGATGTAGTTAGCATGTGTGTGTGTGTATGTGTGAGAGAGAGAGCTAATTAATGTGCTTATAGTTTTCCTTGTATTCTGTAGCATGATTTTGAATGGTGGGTTTCTGTTTTGTATATGTATAGGGTATGTATACATGCACGGTGTCGTCTGTAAGTATTTGTACAGTGATACAATGTTTTTTTTTTTGGCTCTGTACTCCAGCGCATTCAATTTTAAATGAAAGTGAATATGAGGTTAAAGTGAAGACTGTTTTTAATAGCATTCTCATCAATGTAGGATCATCAATTTTTATACATAGCTCCCCCCATTTTAGGGGACCAAAAGTAACTGGACAAATTAATAATCTTAAATAAAGTCATTAAATTTAGTACTTGTTTGCAAATCATTTGCATTTGATGACTGCCTGAAGTCTGCAACCCTAAGACATCATCAGATTCTGGGTCTCTTACCTGGCAATGCTCTGTCAGGCCTGTACTGCAGCCATCTTAAGCTCCTGTCTGTTTCAGGGGCTTTCTGCCATCAGTTTTGCCTTCAGCAAGTGAAATGCATGTTGAAATGCAGATTCAGGTCGGGTGACAAGCATATTCTTTTTGGCCCTGAAAAACCCTTTTTCTTTAGCAGTGTATTTGGTTTTATGAACCAGCTGTGCAGCCAATTGTCCAGTTACTTTTGCTCACCTGAAATGGGGAACTAAATTTAACAGGGCTGTAATTCACTCAATATATATTACATAATATATATGCAAATACCCTCAAATGAAATCTGACAGTCCACCCTCATATTCATTGTTTCATTTCAAAGCCAAAAGAACCAAAATTATATCACTGTACAAATACCCAGGGACTGCACTGTATGTATATATATATATATATATATATATATATATATATATATATATAAGCTACAGACAGGGGTTGATGCTGGCCCACAGGATAAACAGTGTGAGTGTGACTGTGAGTGTGTGTGTGTGTGTGTGTGTATGAGAGAGAGAGAGAGAGACAGAGAGAACGTGATGGAGAGGGAACTGTGTGTTTAATCAGTGCAACAATGGGAGCTGGCACACAAACAGGATCCCTCTGTTTCCTGTGCTGGTAACCCTGGCCCTGTCACACACACACAAACACACACACACACACACATGTACATACACTCACACTCACACTCACACTCACATACACACAAACGCACACACACACACACACACACACACCACTCACACACGCACACACACACATATATGCAAACACACACACCTAGACCTATGCCTCTTCTAAAATCGAGTGTAAAAATACTGTGCAGAGGCCGTGTGTACCTGCTGGTTTGTGGGAAAGCCGTGTGCTACAGTGAATGTGCTACACAGGTGCTGGGCACATTGTGTTGCGGTGCAGAGTCAGCGTGTTTACTCTTCGCTCTAAGTAAAAGACACCTGTTCCAGCTGCTGTTTTGAGGAGCGACGGAGCATTCAGGAGAGGGGAGGGAGACAAATTTAAAAAAGAATACTGGGCTTTGCTCACTTTCACCTCTGATCCATCACCCTTTGCAGCAACACACATTTCTTTTTTCTTTCTTTTTTCCCCATTTCCTTTATCTGTCCTTTGTGTTCTTTCTAATTATTTATGCTCGCCTTTACTTTTCATTTTCTAGTTTGCTTCTGTTTGTTACTTTCAATCACCTCCTTTTCCCTTTTGAAAAATAATCTCTTCCATGACTCAATACCAGATAGTGCCAATAAAATTACTCAGAGAGTCATATAAGCCATATAATTGCTGTTAACCCGAGTAGCTCTTGTCAGCTTGTTGTGCTGTGTTGCACTAGCTTGGATCGATGTGATATTTGACAAGCAAAAACACTTGGTTTAACACCATTGTTTTACTGCGTTGTCATTGTAAATGTTGTCTTGTGCATAGTTGTGTATTTGTTTTGGTGAAATCTACTTTTTTTGGCCAGGTCCACATTGAAAAATGGGGCTCTCTCCTGGGAAAATAAATGATAAATGAAATATAAACAAACACAACAGTCCACAAGGCTATGTTTCATCATGCAGTGGTTGGCCTGAACAAAACTGTGAACTGAACAGTGTTGAACTTAAATAGAGCATGTAAGATATACAGTATTCTAGCATTTAGAATCCATTTTGTAGTTTGGGTTTTATGATTTTGCTTGATTTTGCAGTGTTTCTTTGTAAAATGAACATGGCTATAATGGGCCCTATGTGAGATATGGCCCTCTTGCTTCCGCAAATTTTAAGCCTTGATTGTTGACCCAAGGAAGAGTGGGGATAATGGTCAAAATGTAAGGGTAAAAATGTTGATTCAGCAGTAAATAAGAGTTAAAAGTAAAAACTACCAAGAGATCGCTTTTGTTTTTTCTCCAATGTTTTCCTTGTTGTTATTGTTTCTCTCACATTATTCTCATCATTTTCTGATAGTTATTACCCCACTGGCCTCAATTAATTTAATGTGCTATTCTTATGGAAAGTTCATCACATAAAGAAATAGCACCTGATATGGGTACCAGGTATGTTTGCTTACTTTTTTTTTATTTTTAAAAGAAGCATTTTATTGCATGTCTATATTTGTTTATACAACTACGCTCAGTGACCACGTTATCAGGTATGCCTGCTCATTAACACGAATAGCCTGCTTCTACAAATACAGCGAATAATGAGGCTGCATATCTACAGCATGCAGACATGGTAAAGAGGTTTAAATGTTGTTCAACCAAACATTAGAATGGGCAGGATGTATTTTACTGTATAAGTGACTTTGACCGCTGTGTGATTTTTGGTGCCAGAAGTGGTGGTTCCAGCATTTCAGAAACAGCTGTCCTCGAGATATTCATGCTGGGATGTAGAGTTTACAGAGGATGATGCGAGAAGCAAAAAACATCCAGTGACCGGCAGTTCTGTGGGTGAAAACATCTTGCTAATGAGAGAGGCCTGAGGAGAATGTGAAGACTCATTCAGACTAACAGAAAGGCCACAAATGCTCAAATTACCGCTGTTTACAAACGTGGTGTGCAAAGGAGCACCTCTGAACACGCCACGCGTCGAACCTTGAAGTGAATGGGCTACGGCAGCAGAGGACCACACACCTGGTGCCATTCCTGTCAGCTAAGAATAGAAAGATGAGGCTGTAGTCAGTGGGCATGTGGTCACCAAAGCTGGATGACTGATCCAGGAAAAAATGTTGTCTGGCCTGACGAACCTTTCTGCTGCGACATGCAGATGGTAGGGTCAGAATCTGGCATCAACAGCATGACTCCATGGATGTATCATGCATTGCATCAACAGTGCAGTCTAGTGGTGATGGTATAATGGTGTGGGGAACGTTTTCTGGGTACACGTTAGGCCCCTTAATACCTATTGAGCATCATTTGATTGCCACGGCATATCAAACTTTGCTGCTGACCATGTGCCTCCCTTTTGCCCACTCTTTTTTAAATGGATACTTCCCGCAGAATAATGCACCAAAGAATGCATAATGTCACGAAGCGCATCATCTCGAGCTAGTTTTGTGACAGTGACTTCAGTATACTCCAACAGCCTGAAAAAACCCCAGAACTGAGTCCAATACAGCACCTTCGAGATGAGGTGGAACATGAAGTTCGCTGCATGAATGCGTGGCTGAAAAATCAGCAGGAACTGTGTGATGCTATGGAGTCAGCATGGACCAAAATCCCTAAGGAATTTTCCAGCACTTTGTTGAATCCATGCCGCAAAGAATTCAGGCAGTTCTGGAAGAAAAGGGGGATCCTACCCAGTTCTAGATAGGTGTACCTAATAAAGTGGCCACTGAGTGTTCATTACTATGAATCTAGCACACAGCAGTTCCTAGCTATTGAATAACATAACATGGCACAACTGAGTTGACACAGATTACACAGAAGGGATGGAATATAATTTGACATGGATAGGAAACTAAATTAGCTGCTGTTCAAATGTATAGTTGTGTTCAGTGAAAAGGATGCACTATACAGCACCACGTATAAATGATGAATTTAGGATGACATCTTGTGACTTGTTTTGAGATTGCATCTGAAAGTTCATGGGTGCTGTTGACTGCCTGCCTAACACCAAAATATGAATTCCTTGTCTCACATTTGTTCAACATACAATGAAAACATCGCCTGCACAGATACTCTTAAAAGAAAACATACGCAGTGAAATCAGAAAATATAATTAATTATCAGTAAGACACATTTCATAGAAACATTGAGTATTGCTAGTAATTTAGTGAATAAAGAATTTTAATGCATTAATTTAAAGCCATAAACATATTATAATCCATTAAAAGAAAAAACTAATTTTTTTCAATTAGGTTATGTCAGCACAATTACATTGTCTGAATGTTGCAATGAGAATATAAAGTTTGTACTTCTGAATTTAAACAGTAGTTTAAGGCATTTTGTAGATCAAAGACATATATGATATAAAAATATAGAAAATTCCTTGTTGAAGGACATAAAACATATATACCCGATGGTTACAGACAGGTAATGAATTAGCAGACTCAGCCGTCTTTATTTGTGATGTAGTCGATGAATGCCTGGCACTCCAAAGAATCCACTACGTCATCATCATTTTCATCAGCGTTTTCCCACAACTCGTCCAGCAAATCCTCGCTTGGATCCTTCAAGTCAAAATCAGGGTGGGAAGAAAGGAGAGAGAAGCATAAGGAAGTAGTGCACAATAGAGAGCATGGCCAAATGTTGGCAAAAAAAGAGTAGGGGATGAGGGAGGCAGAAGAAAGAAGGGGAAAGAGAGAGAAGGAATGACATTGAAGGAGCAGAAGCGGAGAGAAAGAATGTAAAATGATACAGAATGCAATATGAAAAACGATAAGATACAAAGACGCTTTTAGGTCCAAACCTAGCAGTTACTCTCGTATGTGTTCTAACTCATAAAGACATTAAAAAGGATGGATAAGGAGTGAAATTCACATGCTATAAACATACTATAAATAACTGTAATTATTATTTAGTTAATGTTCATTGGTTTTTTGTTCTTTTCAGATTTACCAGACTACACTGCAATTGAGACAGGCTGGGTATTTGTGGATGATTGTTCTCTTGAAACAAGAGGCACATGTAGTAATGCTCAGTATCTGGAGACGATGCATACACACACACACAGACACTCATATTTATGCACAAACATACATATTTATGCACAAACATACATACATATGAAACAGGATAACAGCTTGTTGATCAAAACACTGGAACTACTGCCTGAACACAATTAGCAGGAGGTGCACTCCCAGCCACCATGTGGCAGCTCTACAGTGGGAGACAATTTGAAGTCTTTCGCCCCTCAGGGCCTGATCCCTACCGTGTATGTCCAGTGTACAGCTGTAAATGTGTGAGCTGCATCTCTGATAAATATAATTTGATGTGTTGCAGGTAAGACAAACAACTGTACACCCTCACTATAGGTTAATACTCATGTGCATAGTTTTGTAACTTTGTTATGACTGTATACGTTGCAGTTCTGCCATTTTATAGTATAATTATGGCTGTGCTATTGAAAGCAGAGGCTATTGTTATTAGATTTCGGGGAAATAACAGTTACATATAATGCATCTGTATGCCGTATACTTTAATAATTCCAATATTAATGCTTTCTATGTTTCAGTAAATGCATTAATAATACAGTGGCAACATAAGCAGTGTTAGCGAGCTATCTGATCTATGCATTGTGACTGGCATAGGTGTTGTTGTTTTACATTTTTAAGCGGAATAAGGGTCATGCTGACCTCTCCGCTACATGTAGTGAATGGCTGTATATCTGTGAGCTGCGTCTTGGATAAATATATTTTGATGTGTTTCAGTAAACAATGCCAGTCAGAGAATTTCGTCCTCTCTCCTTTGACTCCGCTTAACACCTCCCCACAATGGACTGGACTGCATTTATATAGCGCTTTTATCCGAAGTGCTTTACAATTGATGCCTCTCATTCACCCATTCACACACACACTCACACACCAATGGTGAAAGGCTGCCATGCAAGGTACCAATCAGCTCCTTGAGAGCAATTAGCGGTTCGGTGTCTTGATCAGGGACACCTCGACACCCCCGTCAACCGTCCGACTACCGGACAACCGCTCTTACCTCCTGAGCTATGTCGCCCCACAAGAAGGGTGGAACACACGCACACACATAAATACACACATGTATATGCATGTGCACCCACCATGATGTAGCTGCCCAAGTCCTCCTTGATGAAGTTGATGAACTCCTCCCTGCTCATCGATTTTCCATCGCCGTGTTTCTGTAGCGCTTCTGCAGCTGTGGGCACCTTGCTTGCTGGAGCAATGCCAGCTGGAAGAGAGGAGGATGGACATGGAGGAGACTGAGCTGTGTGTGTACGTTCCATGTGTTTACCTGCTTTGGAGGCACTCAACCTGCAGCACAGATTGAATGCCTATATGCTCTGTACTCTTCCTAAATGCCAGAAATTACCTTCTTGACACAAAATGAAATCAGTTTACACACATAAACACACACACACACACACACACACATGCACACAGAGGATTATTATCATTATTAGTATTATTGTTGGATTAATTACTGTACTGACCTTCTTCGGCATGAGAATGGAGAGCGACGAGGCACAGCAAGCTCACCACTGCCCCCCACTGCAGGAATTGTGCCATTGTAGAACTGTAAGCATACAATGCTAGAAGTAAAATATTAGCGTAACTTGGCGGGATAGCATACCTGCCATCCCAATATTTTAGTGAACTCTATATTTGAGATGTATACAGTTGTAATAATGATAATATTTAATGGAACTTTAACTGTTTTGTGTGTGCATATATATATATATATATATATATATATATATATATATATATACACACACACAAAACAGTTAAAGTTCCATTAAATATTATCTCAATATATCTCACTCAAACAAGGAACTGTCTATAAGTCATTCATTCAATCTAGCAAAATATAGGTCTACCATTAAACGTATTGATCAAAATGAGGCCAAGCTACAACAGACAAAATTGGCTATTTTAGCTCACAAAAATAAACTAGCTGTATTCCAAAGCAATGCTACCTAGTGTTTCCTAAATTATTTCAAGGAACTTGGCCCTTTGTATTTCATTGTTGAAAATGTGTTTTTGTCAAGATATCTTTTTAAAAATTTATTACTGTGTTATGAGTAACTGATAATAGTAATGCATGTAAATGTATGAGAGAGACATGCATACACATACATACACGTAAACACACATACATTCTAGCTCAAAGAAACACAGGCATGGATTCAGTCCTTTTTCCCTTACTGTGAATGACAAATAAATTAAAGTGTGTGTCACCCCACCAAGCTGTAACTGACAGTGTTGGGGAAACTACTCTGAAAGTGTCGTAGTACAAACTACCAGTTAGTTCACATTGAATGTAGTTGAATTACGATAGAGGTACCCTAAAGAGAGATTGTAATTGTAGTTTTCTTGCAAAACTACAATTACTTTGAAAAAATGTAGTTCAAACTACTTTGTAAAACATTATCAAATTATCAGTATCATGTTCCCAGATGCTTATTGGCATTACTGTATGGTAGCCATCCCTTATCTGTGGGATCTGCCTACATGTTTAAGAAATAAACTTTCAGAATAACACAGAATAACTAGTGATTCAAGACTTAATGTCTAGATAAAAATAAGTCAATAGACAAAATTTGTGAAACAATAACGCCCCCCCCCCCCCCCCCCACCCCCCTGATTGTTATGGTAACCTGGAAGTAGTATACACTTCCTAGATAGCTTGGTATGCAGCTATTCTGGTTCAGACAGTTTCACCAAACAAACAAACAATGGAACGTCATATTTTAAATGGCATCTGCTTTCGTTCGGCATGTGAATTGCCACTGTGTAAAACAACCTTATTTAACTTTGACAACGTTCACAGGAACCAAACAAGCTCACACACTATGTTCATCCAAATGTTTTTTTTCCCAGACTGCCATTCTGTTGACACATTAGCTTTAAAGATCACCGTCTGTTTGCTGTCATTTCTTTCACTATATTTTTCAACCTCCTCAAAGCCTAGTACAGACCGCATTGATTAAATACTGCTCAATGACAGTTTGTGTGAAGAAAAGAGAAGGAAAGAAACAAGAAGGTGTGGAACCAAATGAGAAGAGACGTTCTCAGGTAAGCTTACAGGTGTTACGCAGAAAAGATCAAAAGAGAGTACGCATTAAGATGGCAACTTGCAATACCCCACGGCAAAAAGTGCACAGTAGTCAAAACAGGTTTCCCTCCTGACAAAAGAAGACCACAAAACAAGGTAAAAATATGAGTCTCTTACCTGTAATCGGCGAGGGAAGTGACTGTTGATGTATTACCTAAAGTAAAGAGAGGGGAAACGAATTAAGAGGCAGATTGTTTTTTCTCCTCCCCTCTCTCTGAAATCAGTGAGAGAATTATCATAAAGGGGGCGGGGTATAAATAGGCGGGGAGCACCACTGACAGCTTGTGCAGACAGGTATTTGTCACGTATGGCAGTGAATACAATACATCTGAACACTCACCTCTGTGTGACTGAATGTGTGTGTGTGTGTATGTGTATGTGTGTGTGTGGGGGGGGGGGGGGTACATCTTAAGATTGTGTTCTTCTCCATGTGTATATTTAAATGGAGGGATACTATATGTCTGTCATGCAAGATCAAAACAAAGGTTACCCAATATATCTGCATACTGTCTCACGCCTGTCAAAAGGCAATGCTGTTATTGTAGAATGACAGCGTGTAATTTTACTGTGAAAACTCTTGTCATGACCTGTCAACCTCTTTGCCGCACTGCCGCAAATCAATAACAGCAGTTCACACGCAAGTTCAGGAACCCTCACAGCTTCTATAGCATGAAAAAATATTCCTGTTGCCGGGTGTTTCTGAATGTAACGGTGAGGAACTTATTTCTGCTCTTCATGAGAAAGTGCCAGATGTACAGCAGTGCCGTATTTTTTTCAACTCATACAAATGGTAAAAAAGGAAAATAAATGAATACATGACGCATGATATTTGTGATCCTTTTATTTTATTTTATTTTTTTTTAACATTTTGTTAGTTCAACAAACATTCTGCCAGCATGGCAAAGTCTAAATGAAGATTCCAAAATGCTACAGTCTGGAGTCATTCAGGTGCTGTGCTGCTCGTCACATAGTAATACATTAAAAAAAACAATTGCTTGATTAAAACACCAGAATCAGTGATTAGGGATAAAATGAGCGCTTTAGTGCAACTAATTGTATAGTAGAAGTTTTAACAGCAGTTTCTCTCACGTAAAAAACACACAAAGACAACACAAACCTGAATTGCAAACATCAATTATGCTCAGCTCTAAATTCCAGCTCTTTAAAGTTCCCCCAAAGAAAAAAAAAAAACACAAGTAAATGCCCAAATTTCGAAATAACACCATGGAAATTTGATCTTGATTTTTTCACATTGGCTTGTTTCATTCGTTGTAATAAATAATTGTGGAACTGCTTGTGTCGCCTCTCTCTTTCTCTGTCTTCTCAAACACACACACACACACACACACACACACACACAGTACAGTGAAAGCTGAATAGCAGCTAAGTTGCAGAGTCTCAGTTCTGTCCCTTTAAATAAAGTTTAGTAAATTATTTTCTACTGAAGCAGTTCTGGTATCTTGCGATCTCCCATTCTATGATAAATGCATAAAACGCTAATAATCGCAAAAGTTTACAATATAGAAAAGTATTTAAACTTCATGAAATGATCTAGTGATCGTAGCTGGAAACTGGACATGAATATGGAACAGAGACTAACAAAGATTTGTCACAAGCACATCACAAATTCTGGTTGCTCAAGTGCAGTATCATTTTGTCTCCAATATGAACACCATGAGTAATCAATAAGTAAGTGTATTCACGTGTTAGTAACATGAACACGATGAAATGAATGTCAACTTTTTGGTTTTATATGACTAAGTTACATTAGAGTGAAATGGTGAAATACTAGTTTAAGAGTGATGTTTCAAGTACCATAGATAAATAAATGCCAATGCCATTGTTACAACAGTATGAATTTGTATTAATTTAATTAGCCTGGAAGAATCACACGTAGACATAAAAAGATGCAGTCAACAAGTCTAATTCCTAGGAAAATGTTATAAATGTTACATAATAACAGTGTGAAATATAATATGAAATAAACAATAATTTAAAGCTTATATAAATAAAAAAATTCCAAAACTCACTCCTTTATGCAAAATGGAAAATATAAAACAAAACATAAAACAAAAGAATATATTAATATTTCATACAATAAAAACATGTATTTATGATAAACATACGTAAAGAAACATACCCACTGAGTGGGGATATTAATTTAATTTCCTTCTGGCAATGGAAATTAAAAACGACCAGAACATGATGGTTAATGCACTGAATTAGTTACTCAGATTGGTGGCACGTGATTGGATGGTAACCCTCCTGACTGGGGCCTGCTCTGCACTGCGATTGGCCACCAGCTCTTGAAGCTGAAGTGCCCCACCGCCAATAAAACAGAAGGCAGGACAGACAGGCGCAGAGCAATCAACTGGTCCCTCCCACAAGGGCCGCAGTGAATGGGCATCATAGAACGTGACACGCCCCTTCTCAAAGTCCAGGCACACCCCAAGCTGAGGGGGCAATGGGGCAGTCAGGGCCGTCAGATGTGTGGGATGACTGCTGCTGTTGCTGTGGTTGGAGGACGGCTCCCTGGGGCTGGTGGCATTGCTGGGGCAGTTGTTATGTGAATTTGCCCCCTGGGGCAGAAGAACCTTGCCCATGCCCATTGTAAGGAAGGAGAAGGGAGGCGGAGAGTCCAGGGCATCCTCGGCCCCGCTATCATGACCGCTATCTGGGTCATAGCTAGAGGGAAAAAGTGATGAATGTGAAAAATATTGAATGGCAGAACGATGAAGAAAAAAGAATGAAACATTTGGCAGCCTTTAAATACTATTTTACCTTCTACTGTACTTCATAGGTACTCCTTTTTATCCCCTCCCTCATCCCCCCCACACCCCCCTCCCCCCCCCCCCCTCACCGGGGGCTGGCCATGTCCTGGGGCAGATGAAACCACTCTTGCAGTCTGGATTCCAGACCCACCCCTACCTGCATTGCAGAAACACAATAATAACACATACAGGCCAGTAGGCCATATCGCACACTGAAGTACAAACACAGAGAAACAGACTGATCTCAATTCTATTTTTATTCTACCAACCTCAGTGCTACTGTCAACAATTATGCTAGTCTCACAAGCTGCAATATACACACTTTGCCACAACCAATACAGCTGTTCCATATAACTGTTTTCTTGCCTTGACCAGGTATGAGCCAGGCTCCACAGAGCATGCCCAGTAGTGCTTCCCCTGGGTTATGGCAATGTCGCCCACCAACAGGTCAGAGGTCAGGTGGCAGGAAGTGAGGGCGCGGTCGGCAGCCTGCAGGAGGGAGAGGCCCGGGACGCTGCGGGCGCAGCGCTGCTCCTTACTGACCACCAGCCGGTCAGAGTGGAGGCCCCAGCGTGAGTCCAGGTAGAAATTCAGCACTGGGAGGGACAGGGAAGGGGATAGGAGGAACAGGAATGGGGGCAGGGAAGGGGATAGGAGGAACAGGAATGAGGACAGGGAAGGGGATAGGAGGAACAGGAATGGGGACAGGGACGGGGATAGGAGGAACAGGAATGGGGACAGGGACGGGGATGGGAGGAACAGGAATGAGGACAGGGAAGGGGATAAGGAGGAACACGAAAGGGAAGAGGAGAGAAGTAGGAATGGGGACAGGGAAGCAGAGAGGTATAGGGGATGGGATAGGAAATAGGTGTGGGGAAAAGAACAGGGAAGAAAAGAGTGAAGGGGATGAGGGAGGGGTTGGGGTTGAGGATGGGGAAGGGAACAGGCAAGGGGATGGGGAGTAGAGTGAGGGTAAGGGACAGAGGAAACATAATGGAAGGAGCAAACAAGATGGCACAGACGAAAGGAAGCAAGAAGACAGAGTAGGGGAAGGGGGAAGATAAGGGATTGGCATTGGTAGGGGAGGATTGAGGTAAGGAAGACAGGAGACACAGGCAGTGGGGAATTGTCCAGGCGGCTCAGGAAGACAGCACATTGGCAGGAGGGGCAGTAACGAACATAAGGACAGGAAAGCACATGAGAGGCGCAGAGAGGAAAAAGGAGAACAAGGGATCGAAAGAGGGAAAAAGGGGGAGAGAGGAAAACAACAGGTACCTAGTACACATTCCAGGAAATAGGTAGAGATAAAAAGGGTAAGAGAGGAAAGCAAGTAGTACCTGTTACATTCTAGGGAAAAGGGGGGGGATTAAAATAAGAGAAGAGAACAAAAGCATAGGATTTTGGTGAAGGTATTGTTAAGAAAGCAACAATGCCAGGAAGAGGAAGCAGAAGAGAGAGAGAGAGAGAGAGAAATAAAGATAGGGAGATGTAGAACTACCAGGTCACCATTAAAGCCAGTGGCGTTAATAGTGTAGAATCACTGTTATCCTGAATGATCAAAAAATCATATTCGTTATGTTCTGAACCTAACAAATACAAGACTGCATTGTCGCACGAATCAGAATGATCTGCAGCTGATGCACAGTGCAAGTGGAACAAGTTAGAGAGTGGAAGTGAAGCAGAGTAGAGTGATGGTGAGAGAAAGAGAGAGAGAGAAAGTGGGCTGAATAGGTCAAGCAGGTGGAGGGAAAAGAGGGTAAAATGGGTGACAAGACAAAAGAAAGAGAGGGACATGCCGAGCTAGAGGTAGGGATGGGAAAATACAACAGAACTAGGACACAGAATTGGATAGGTGAAGAGAAACAAAAGTGGTAAACAAAGGGAGAAATGAGTAGAAAAAGTAAGAGAAGAGTAGCGTGCCAACTCTCAGAAATCTCAGCATAAGTACATATTATCTCAGCATATTATCAAAATCCCAGTTTCTAACATTAAGTCTCTCAAGCTATTTTTGAATCTGACCATTCACGGTACAATTATGCTGTACTTACAGTGTATCTGGGTGTACAGAAGTAGCACACAAGCATAATAATTAGTGAACCAGTCTTTCTTAAACTTAATGTTCAGAGTTTCTCCAGCTAGTTTTTTCCAGCTACAGCTACAGCAATTAAGACACCAATTAGCCGAACCAGCATGTCTTTGGACTGTGAGAGGAAACTACAGAACCTGGCGGAAACCCACGTGGACACAGGGAGAACACGCAAACTCTACACAGACAGGCATTATGCCTTGATGGCCTGCAAGCCACCCTGAAGGAAAGCCGAATTAATAATTAAATAATGATGTTACTTTAAATGTAAGTAACAAGACATACTGTGAATAGGTAGCTAACATAATTTTAAGAATGTAACTAGTACACTATCACTGTCATCATATTGTAAAGAGGGTCAGGCAGATCCACAAGGCACGTGCATTTCACTTGTAAGAATGCAGCAATGCCGCCCCATGACGTACATGTCATTGGTAACTCGGCTCAAAAGAGACAGCACAAAGACACTGATAGGCACCTTCGCACAACACCACCCCACCCATTGTGGATATTATCAGCAGGGTAGGGCACGTCTTTTGAGTTCCTGCGGAAGAACAGGCTAGACAGGGTCACGTTTGCGTTTGTTTCTTCAGCCGGAAGACCTGCTCTTTATTACCCGCTCTTTATTACGTACTTCATCATGCCACCTGAGCAGTGTAACACGACGATGACAACGCATCGCGTCTCTTATTCATTCTAATGCCTGGTTACGATGTGAATGGACAATGCAAATTTGATCATTTTTTTTATACTTCCTCTGGAAAGTCTTTTATAAATTCTCTAATGTAACATAAAAGAAAAACGCTACATCTTGGAAAATTGCTAAAAAAAATTTTTTTTAAAGCTACATCTTGGACACAATTACAAGTCGCCAAGTTGATGACTTTTTTGACATCCATTATATCCGTCCATTTGGTTAATGGACGAATACGTCTAATTATTAACTGGTATGTTGGGTTACATGAACGTACGTAACATGTAGCATTACACCAGTGTTCCAGAGGTAAAGGTGTGTAGCACTATTACCTTCCACACATGCAGTACGTACAGTATGTAGGTAGAGAATATGTGTGTGATGAGTGTGATGAGTGTGTAAAGATGTGATGAGTGTGTGGAGATTTGATGAGTGTGATGAGTGTGTGGAGATTTGATGAGTGTGATGAGTGTGTGGAGATTTGATGAGTGTGATGAGTCTGTGGAGATGTGATGAGTGTGATAAGTGTGTGGAGATGTGATGTGATGTGTGTAATAAGTGTGTGAAGATGTGATGAGTGTGTATTGAGTGTGATGAGTGTGGTGAGCGTGTGGAGGTGCGCGTAACTCACCTGGTGCAGGTGGGGTGTGAAGGTACACCTCCTCACTGTACTCCCCAAAGCCGGCCTTGTTGCAGCCCCTCACCCTCAGCACGTACACACTGTCCATCTCCAGCCTGTCAATCACAGTGCTGGTGCCGCTCACCTCCTCCAGGCGCTGCCACCCCCAGTGGCCCCCGCCGCCCCCGGCCCCTCTCCCGGGGTCCCTGACCCCGCCCCAGACGCCCCCCGGCCCTCCCTCGCGCCGCCGAAACTCCACGGAGAAGTGCCAGGCGGGGGCGGAGTCCTGGGGCAGGCGCCAGCACAGAAAGAGCTGGTCGTACGCCAGGGTGCGCTGGGTGTCAATCACGGGCGCCAGGGGGGCTGAGAGAACACGCGCGGGAGCACACGTTTCAATCAGACATTCTGTGTTCGGAGCCATTCATCTTCATGGCACACACCCTCAGCCTCAGAGTGACTTAGCCTAGTTCCTTAACCACTACACCCCTCGACATCACCAGATTTTACCCTCAAACACAGCGAAATACTCAGTGTCAAATGGACTCTGACTCCAACTGGGACCACATGTACTCTATTAAAGTTTAAAGTACTCTATAGAGTTCATTCTAGCATTCACTGAACGCTTTAAAGCATGAGCCCACATGAGACACATTTGGTACATGACCTTTGCCCTCTAAATGTACAGCTTGTGCAGATTTCTCAGCAGCATACAAGAAAATGACCAAAAAAGTGCTATCAACATAAATCAAAAGTGGACCTGTAGTATCATTCTCCTACTACCCAGCTCTCACTCACTCTCCCTCTCCCTCTCTCTTACCTTTAATGAATTCTAAGCTGTTGAGCATCTTCAGTTCTCGGGAGATATCCACTTGAAAGTGTCGAAAAGAGGGATCAGCTGACAGAGAGAAGCACTGCAGGTTCTCAATTGTCTTCAAGAGCCTGAGAGAATAAACAACTGCATTTCAAAGAGGGATAATAAGTAACAATAGAATCTTAAGGAAAAAACCCATTTCAACTGTTGGAGGTGTAGGCTTAGTGACACAGACAGGTAGCGACAGTGCCTGGCTAACACAGGAAAGTATGGCTACCCAGGAAAGACAGGCTGCGCTCACACTGCAATCTATCAGAGATCCAGACAGAGCTGCACTTCACCACTCAATGAGAATAGCTCTATTCTCTATATAATGCCCTATTCTGGAGAGGCCCCGGGTTTTGCAGTATATACAGGGCAAGTTTGTCATTGTCTGAAATAGCCTGAGGAATAGTGGGTGACTCAGGTCTAAAACATGATATCAATTTATTTCTAATTTTATAAAATACTTTATTTAGATCTTTCTTTGTCTACAGTATTTAATTTAGTAATTTATTATCACAGTGAATTGTTAGTTGTGCTTACTCTTTTAGGACCCGTTTGTTGTTCTATTGTGTTGTCCTGCATTGTGCCTTTCTGTATATGTACAGTATGTGCTTTTTCAAAGTACATCTGTGTCGCCATGGCAGCGAACGAAACCGAAATGAGCGCCGAGCGGAGGGCGGGAGAACCTGTTGTGAGTGAGGCGCGCCGCCTGCACGAAGCAGGGCGGGTCCGTCTCCTTCAGGAGCTCCTGGGAGAAGGCCAGCAGGCCGGCGTTCTCCAGCATGCTCTGCTTCTCCGTCACCTGGGCCGAGAGGGCCTCGGAGCGCCGGAGCCGGGCCCCCTCCACCGCCTGGGCCAGGGCCCCCTGCCGCTCGGCCAGCGCCGCCCCCAGCTCCCGCACGCACTGCGTCAGCTGCTCCAGAGCGCCGGCGCCGTTCATCTGCCGGGGGGAGTGGGGGGGGGGGGGGGAGCCATGGGAGGAGCAGTGGGCAGGGCAGCAGGGTCGTGAGGCAGAAGGGGAGGAGCATGGGGAGAGAGGGATGGGCAGCGGATACAGCGGGAGGGGCATCCATGACAGGTGGGAGGAGCAGTGGGGGAAAGTGGGAGGGGAAGTGGGGAAAATTGGGTGGAGCAGTTGGGGAAAGTGGGAGGGGCAGTGGGGAAAGTGGGAGGGGAAGTGGGGAAAATTGGGTGGAGCAGTTGGGGAAAGTGGGAGGGGCAGTGGTGGAAAGTGGGAGGAGCAGCAGTTACACACAGCAAACCACAGAGAGTTCTGTTACATTTGAATCGTGCAGTTTTGCCGGAGATGGCTCAAATAAAGTGCCTCGTTCTTGGTGCTTCCGCTGTACGTGGAGAGAGAGCTGAGAACTCCTGCTACTCAGGTGGGGCTAGAAATACCCTGCCAGTGTCCTCAAATAAATGGCCAAACTATAATCACACAATCATGTTGGCTACAGCAGTCTACAGATCATTCAGTCATTTGCCACCACATGAATCGAATGATGTTTGCACTGTACCCCCTTGAATCACTTAGTGTGACCCAAAAGTACACAGTCTAAGCCCTATGAGAAGGCTATGTAAAACAGGCTGCTCTTGTGCGTTAGCTGAGGGCGTACCAATGTTGTTCAGCGAGAGGGGTGTATGCCTGTGATGTGCTGTAATTGAACAGTATGGCATTACATAGTTACATTGTTTACCTCTGTCTGCATTATGGCATTCTCCAGCTGGGTGATCTGAGCCTGCACTGTCTCCTGATTGGCTAGGATGTAGTTGATCACCTTGGTGATTTTTTCCTAAGGGGACATACACAGATCACACAGGATCAACCGCACAAACCTGATATTCACTCATTCACTGCTTTAGTGTATATGTTCGTTTATGCTGTACTAAATATACAATAAAGCTCCCTTATATTCTTAGCTAGTGTACACAGTATAAAACTGTGTATATGAGAATTGGGAGAATTACTTTATTGGGAGATGTCCTCTTTTTAAATACTGGGTAAATAATAACATTTTTAACACATCAAAAAAAAAAAAATTCAACCTATCACCCATCCCTTTCACAGTGTGATCTGAGGAAACCCTGTAGGTAGGAGGTCTTCACACTACAGACGGTGCCCACCTTGAGTGCCTGGCAGACGTTGGCGACGGGGGTGACCTTGTGGCCCGCATGGATTCGTCGCAGCTTGCACAGCGGGCACAGCAGCCTCTGGCAGGACTTGCAGAAGAAGTGCAGCCGCTCCTGCTCATGCTCTGGGCACGTCAGAACCTGAGAGAGAGGCGGGGGGGGGGGGAGGGGGGGGGGGGCAGACACGGAGGCAACAGTTCATGGGACAGAGGGGAGAAGGGATACGGGAGAAAGAAAAGGAAAGTATTAAGGTTGGAGAGGGTTGGGGGGGGGAGGGGTGTCGTGAAAAACCGGCTAATGAACCACACAGGCTAACATGAGGGCAACCGTCACCCTCGTGGCAAAAATAGCTTTTCAGGGGTTGGGCCTCTGTCCTCAGCAGCACACAGCGGCCTTTTCTCTTACCCAGACAGACACTTGGAAACCTGTCAGAAATTATCACAGACATCCAAGCCAAAGCTCTCTACACTGGCTCAGCGCCTTCAAAAATCTCTCGCTATTTAACTCATCCTCAGATAATATCACTGATTTAACTATACAGCATATCAGACTACTGTAATATTCAGTTCATATGAAGTATTAGGAAAGAAATGTATACGTCTATGCTTTCATGTACAGCATGTACATATGGCACATACTATAGTATGTACTATACACATCCACATCCACTGGCATCCAAGCAACCACAGGGTTAGATACACTCAAATCTATTGGTTGCCTGCTAATGAATCAGTGAGTAGCTGCTGAAATGGAAGTGCACGTCCTGATGACCTCACCTTGGGTCTGAAGTTGAGGGTGGGCAGCACGTGCTCGTGCTGGGCGCGGGGCGTGCCCCACGGGTGGTACAGCTTGAAGCACTCGTTGCAGAAGTTGGACCTGCAGTCGGCGCAGCCCTTGGTGGCCTCCAGGGACTGGGGCGGCTTGCAGAACTGGCACATGATCGCCACCGTGCCCAGGCTCACCGTGTGCCTGTACCTGGCGAAGAAGGTTCCAGAAAGGCGACCTTTCGGTTACGCGACAGTCACGTTTACGATTCTCAACATATCGACCGCATCTTACTGGTATCGCACAACCTCCAGGGCCAAAGGGGGAAAGAAACTGCAAACATGGCAAAAAAAAAAATTGTCCTTATGAGGCAACTTCAATGTGACGTTGTTTCCTGTTCAGAGGAGAATTGTGCAGTGGAGACAGAATCTGGGGTCCCCGAAATGCAGGTGCACTCCAATAATTCATTGTGAACCCGAGAGTAAGTCTTTCTTCGGTCCTAAAACCCCTCCTTTCAAGAAACGAAGAAGAACCGGCTGAGTTGGAGGAAAGGCCCCTTTACATGACGTTGCAGAGAGAGGCAATGTTACCGAACCCAAATTCAAAACCAGCGGCAAATAAATCAAGATTCTCATGAGCTTTCATGCCTTTCCCAGTTTTCAGCACACAACCGCGTGTCACCAGCCACGGCTAGCTTTCAGAGAGGTGACTCGTCAGCTGCTGGGCTTGAACCCTAATGTTGCTGATGTAAATGTCATGACCTTTTCAGTGCTTAAATACAGTTCATACATGTAAAAAAAGTTTTATGATTCTTGAATGTTTCAACAGAAACGACTTTTCAGACTCATTGTCTGTTCCTTGGAATTCAAAGCTATGATTATTTTGTGAAGGGTGTCAGATGACTAACACGAGATTCACAGATTATAAGACACCCCGTCCAGGTGCAGAAAATATTTGCCACCAAACAAACTTGATAATGCATTTAGAGCCGTGTGCCCTTTTTTAGTACAACTTTAAATTATTGGGTTTTTAAATAATTCAAATAATGTAAGCTGTTGTAATGTAATGAGTTATTTTACATATAGTTTAAATACTTCTAAGGAACAAAATAGGCGTTTATTTGCGCTCTCCAAATGCTTAACACATTTCCACATGCAATGTCATTATGATCAAGAACAATCACATGGACGACATGCAGTACACACCCATGCACATATTATTCATGCCTGCATTGCAACAAAAGACACTAAGAATCTCAGCCACGTCAACTGTCACATAATTCGAGTTTAACTTGATAGCTCATCACCTCATTTATCAGGACAGCTATCCACATTAGATGTTCCAGACAGTACCTATTACCGGCCATGATTCATTTTCCAGTGTACAAAGATGGTATGCTGTTACATTATTAATCTTGTGTGTGTGTACAATTGTAGGTATACGAATGTGTTGATACAAGTGTAATTCTATGTATGTACGCGTGTGTCTGTTTGCTCACCTACAAGGAAATCCGGCAGGAGAATTAACAACAGAAAATCTGTAGGTACAGCAGGTGTAGCTCAGCTAGTTTATCTTTGGAGTGAGAGGCCCGGGTTCAAATCTCACCTCAGGCAAATCTCTAACTCTTTACATAGGCATTCATGATCAGGTCATCTATATATATACTATACATGCTATACCAACCTGTAACATGTTTAGTTGTCAAAACTAAACAAAATTCAAAGTTGGGGTGAGCGTATTCCACAAGGGAAACATGAACAGCCACAGTACCGGGACCCACGTAGGAGTACACAAGCTCTGGGTGCTGTAAGGGGGCTGCTGTGTGCATGCAGTAACCGTCAGGTCACGTCCTTGAGTTATGGTTCAAATGCATTAGTACGAGACCTGAATGCAAAGTGCTGTAAATATGCACCCTATGCCCACATGTACCCAGGACTGCACCCCTAGTTCAGATTTTACCTGAATCGAAACAAGATCTCTTTTGGTACTCTGACAAAACATTACAGAGGTTCTAATCATGAAATTGTAAATTCAGCATCTGTAATGTGTACTAAATGGCAGTATAGGACAATGGTTAGGCAACTGGACTTGAACTCAGTGGTCACAGATTATTATCAGGTGGGGCACTGTCAGTTGAACCCTGGAGCAAGGTTCTCAACCTAAACTGCTTCAGTAGCAGTATAAGTGGGCTGCTTGCTAAAGTGTAAACTGCCTAAGTTGTTCATAATAGGAGCATGTGCTAAATACCTGTATGTAATGTAATGGGAGGCGATGGAGGTTAAGTGACAGTGAGGCGGGGTGCTGGAGGAGGACGGTACCTCTCCACGATGCGCTCCAGGGTAAGGTTGCGAAGGCATTCGGCCAGCCCCCTCTCCCCCAGCTCCACGTCCTTCCCACATGGAGGGCAGGGGAACAGCATGGGAGGAGGGGGGCCGTCCTTGCGCCTCCGGCCAGGGTACGTCCCATACCCTAGGAGCGAAGAGGGAAGGGCAGAGGAACAGGTGAGAGGACTGGGAGAGTAAAGGGGAAGGAGGGGTCAGTGGACAGCTGGTATCACGAACACTAAAGAACAAACATGGATATGGGAAAAAGTCACTAATGCAATTATAAATCATCTGAAAAGGCTGGTCGTGCATTTGCTGTGGTGGTATTCTTTATTCTATATGCTGACAGGTGCGGAAATAGGCTCGCAACCCAGCACACCTGCTGAAGCTCATTCTTGAACACACACACACACACACACACACACACACACTATCTCTCTTCCCCTCTCTTTCTCTGTCACATACACATATCATCTCTCTCTCTCCTTCTCTTCCGCTCTCACATACTCATTACATTTACATTACATTACATTACATTACAGGCATTTAGCAGACGCTCTTATCCAGAGCAACTTACATAACTTTTACATAGCATTACTCTCTCTCTTTCACACACACACAAACACACAATCCCTCTCCATCTGTTGCTCACTCTGTCTCTCTCACTCCCTCTCTCTCGCTCTCTCTTTCACACACACAAACACACAATCCCTCTCCATCTGTTGCTAACTCTCTCTCTCACTCCCTCTCTCTCTCTCTCTTTCACACACACAAACACACAATCCCTCTCCATCTGTTGCTCACTCTGTCTCTCTCACTCCCTCTCTCTCTCTCTCTCTCTTTCTGTGTCGGAGTCACACACACGCACCAGGACGCAGCACGCGGTCAATGCGGTCGACCTTGGGTGCGGGTCTGCGGGCCTGGCGTGGAGAGCGTGTGTTCGGGGTGGAGGCGGGAGACTTGGGCTCCGGGGGCAGGTCTGGGGCAGGATAGCCATTCTGCACCAGGACCTCAGACGCACACAGCAGGCAGACGCTGTGCTGGCACGGCAGGAGGATGGGCTGTTTCACCATCTCCTTACACACCGGGCACTGAAGCTCACGCTCCATGCTCTTCATATTGGACTGAGGGGAGGGGAGGTGGAGAAACAAGGCAGAGGAAACAAAAGGTTCAAAGATGTAGAGAGAGAAAGAGAGAGAGAGAGAAAGGGGACAAGAGAGAGAGAGAGGATGAGAGAGAGAGAGAGAGAGAGAGTGAGAGAAAGCAAATTTGAATTTGAGCAGGAAACAAAATTACATAGCCTATATATAAAAAGATAAGTGAGAAAGTGGGAGGTAAGTAGCTCCAAATGTGATCGTGAAAAGATGAAGAGAACAGAAAGAAGAGCATACGGAAGGGAGGAGGTGAAATGGACGAAAGTTAAGGTAGGAGAGTCATATGAATATAGGCTAAGTAAAATAAGCTGTTCTCTACGTCAGTGTCTGTACATTACAAGGTGGGGGAGGGTGTGGTCTGGGGGCAACCGAAAGATAATAATCATCTGACAGGACGAAGAGAAGCAGACAGGTAGAGGTGAGACAGCCAAACGGAGGTGCAGGATTAATGGGAGTCACAGAGTAGAAACAGAAATGGGTTCCCATATAAACAGCTCCTCCTCATGGACAGTCAGAGCCAGTCTTGTTAAATATGAATAATACCCAAGTGTTAATTACGACTTATGCCTGGCCCATGTGCCTGGGCACTACAGATGTATATAAATACATGCAGGCCTGCATGTTTTTGTGGTATATGATAGTCATGTGTTATGATAAAGGATAGCCATGTGTTGCACAAAAGTCCACTGAGCTGGGTCTTATGGAAACACTGATCGTGGCATGGTTTTAATTGTTTCCACAAAAATGTCACAGAAAAAGCAACATAATGAAAACACAAAGTAGAACCTGTTGTTGCAGTGTAAGTAGCACTATTGTTTGCTGTTGTCAAATTTCCTGCATTAAAACCAACATTTTTCTATACCATCACATGCAATATTGTAGACTTCCACTGCTAATACCACACCTGGGTTCTGACATGAAAATATAATATGGAAACTTTCCAGTTACCTCATTTTTAAATGTACTGTTCAATATTTGTCCATTTCCATTTGAAATGGGTGAAATACATGTAGTACCTTATCCCTTACAATACATAAACACACACACACAAACAAAGAAATGATGCAGAATGTCTCTCACTAACATACCAGTTATGAAAATGAATAACGGGGGGAGGTGGGAGTTTCTTCATTTTCTTTAAATGTGTTATAAAAACTGCCTGATTATTATACTACACATACTGTATACAATACACACACACACACACAGTGAACTCCGTAACATTTGGGACCAATACATTTTTTTTTCTTGATTTGGCTCTGTACTCCAAAATTTTTGATTCATAATCAAACCAATCGCCCCTAGTCCGAAGCAACACAATACTGCTGCACATAGACTTTGGATAGATGGATTTTTTGGTTCACCTGACTTGCAGGTGGCCCAAGCATGGGATACCATGATACCATGGGATTGCATGTGATACCTGCTAGGAAAAGGAGTAAATTGGAGCAAGACGCAGTGTTTTGAGCGTCAACTATTTACGTTGCTCTTTAATTGCATGTTAAATTTCACTGGTATCACAAATGTGTGTCTACATCAATACAGTGTAGTTTTCCCTATCTATCCGTTTTACAGACTACTCGTCATCATGTTATTAATATTTGTACTGGAGAGACCAGTATTTGCTCGGTGGCTAAAATCAGCAGGTATTTTCAGAAGCGCTGCTGTAGGCCTACTAGGCCTCCGCTTGCTTGCATCCGGTTTCTATAGCAACAAGCATCCATAGACTCCCCACCCGTCGCGCGACCAGAATTCGTCTGTACATTTCGACCACTAAAATTTAGTCGCCGTTCAGTAATCTCGCTCGTTTTTCTTCATCTGATACATGGTTTCTTACTGAATACATTTTAATCATCAGTGTTTAACAGACTACAAACGCCATTTTATCAGAGGACCTTTGGCATCCCCCCTACTCAAACGAAACAGAAAATATAGCCTAGCTGGCAGAATGTTTTCCATAATATTCACTTGAGAGAGATGCCCTCTTTAAGACTACAGACTAGCAGAAAGTAGGCTACAAAGTTGAATTCTACAGTATCACCGAAAGAAAAACATTACTCGGGAAGTGAAAGCTGGACATTGTTTTCTCGCATCTTCTTAAAAGCTTCGGTAGTCGGTTTGAAATATGTGCACAATAACTGTCACAAACGTTACAGGGAAATGGTTTCCGTGAACACGTGAAGCAAACACGCATAAAAATGAATAGCTAATTTTAGTGAATTTTGATGGAGGGGTTGAGGGATACAGAGACGGTACCCTAAGATGTTGGAGGGGGAAGGTTGGGGATGGAAAGGAAAATTAAAGAAAAGCTACATTAATATGAGTAAAGAGCGGCAAGCTTGTAGGCTAATACAAACGCAGGCCATTCGACACGTATCACCAAACAGAATGGTCCATACGTGAAGATTTGAGGTATGATAGCATCGGTCTCGCACAGAATATTTTCGTTTTTTACTTGTCATTTTGACAGCACATTTCGGGAAGTTACTAGACGAATGGAGTTTGCCAGGTAGCACAATGACCCCGTAAGGCAAGCTATAAGACAAATATGCTATGCCTATCTTATTGCACATAGGCTGCAGCATAGGGGTGTTGAAAGACTTTGGCTATAACCTACCTAGTTGTTATATGCTAATGTTTTGAGAATCAACAGACAGACAAAGAAAGACGAACACATAGGCTGTTAATTTACAGGATCGATTGATAACCGATAGCCTACAGAAATCACAATAATACTTACACTAATGCGAACCAGTGCGTCCATTATCGATGTAAACGTTTGTAAGTCCGCCTCTGCCATTCCTGAAAAATATTGTTCTTGTCGGCGTTGCACGGATAACTATAAAATCCGATACAATAAAATAACACAAAAATTTTTTTTAACAAACGGCTGATGAGATATCTACTGCATTTAGGTGTTTGCGAATAACACGGCCTATCGCGCATTACACAACACACTCAAAAGCGCGCTGTACTGCCAGAAATATGAGTGTGACTTAATATAATTAAAATTATGGCAATGGTTAATATATTTTAACCTCAAATTCTCTGTTTGCATCAGTGGACTGACTATATGGTATAGGCTACGTCGCCTTCCGTCCCCCCGTGTCGCTATAATAAATTCGCCGGATTTTTCCTCTTCTCTACGGTAGAATATTTGCTCCGGTAATATACTGTTCAATGTGTGTGTGTGAGAGAGAGAGACCTGGGGGGGGGGGGGGGGGGGGGGGGAGCAGTAATGGACATGCGTAGTCATTCCTGCAGAAAAATTCAGCACTTCCAGCCTCCCATTGACACAAACCAGGATGTATATTGTTCAAGTAGCCTAGTAGCCTAAATAAAATAAAAACCAAAGCAAGAGCTGTATATCATAGGCTATTTGACCAGTGAATGCTATGTCAACACTGGATGAAATGTCTAAATTGGATTAATTGGCACTATTATCACGACATGACTTCACTGATGTTATACACAAAGTAGGCCTACTGTCTATAAGTCGTTAAATAAAACTGGCTAAATCGTGGTCCGTCGTTAAAAGTATTTATATCAAGATGAGGCCAAGTTACAACAAACAATAATGGCTATCTTAGCTCAGAAAAACGACACAAGCTTCATTCCGAAATTATTTCCTGTAACTTGGACCTGTGTTTTACATCGTACCATCCAAAGAGAATGAACCCCGCCCCCCTGCACTTTACTGCACTGAACAGAATTGTGGTTAACCTACAGTATAACTGCAATAACTGCAGTAATTTTTGTGAAGGTTGTAGGCTAGTCATGTAGCTGTCTGAGCCGTCTGGATAAGAGCGTCTGCAAAATGTCTGCAATGTATCGAAGAGATACCCATCTGTTGGCATTAAAATATATTGTGAGGTTTGCATGTGGAATTATAGAAAATGCATTTTAGAAATATAAATGAGTTTCCCACAAAGATTACACAGCTGTAAAAACAATAGTTGAATTAATTAATTAATTTTTTTGACTATGAGTTAGCAAGCAAGCTAGCTTCCTCATAAACCAAAAATGACGGCCACAAAGTTCTATCAGCTGAAATGATATTTCATGTGCACTTCCTTATATGTGTATGTTGCCTGTGTATCCGACTATAACACAATTGGGTACTTTGTTCAGACTACTTTGATCCAATGTTGTTATTGTCACATGTGGCTAAATGAATTGTTGATTGTAGGACTAGGGTATTTGTAATGATGGAATTGGCAGGAAAAAGAAGAGGAGAGAAAACGCAAAATAAGCCAAGTTTGGGGCTTCATTGTGCGGACATGAAATTGTATCTAAATTCTTGTGTTTACATAAGGTCAGAATAAGTTAATGTCCTTAAGGGCTGAGAGTCTGTGTTCATTGTGGATATGTCTGTAGAAAACTCTGGAAAGAATGTCCCAAACTCTCGGTGCTGAATAGGTATAAGTGCATGCCCTGTCAAGCCGAAACATGACGGATAGCATACCTGACATCTCAATAATAATATAGACACTGGGATCAATATCGAGGTAAATGGTAAATAGGTGAATGCACACAAGCAAGAATGAACTACAATCAGTGTGAATAGTTGCCAATTCCTTCCGGTCCGCTAGGCGTCGCGCTATTGCTTCACGCCCAGGTTCAGTTCCGACTGCCTCACTTTTGCCAGTGATAATGTAGCACCGCTTCACCGGCTGGCTTTTTGTTGTAACGTGTAACACTAACAGAGTGAAAGGCGTTGCAACGAATCTAACCTAACTATTAAAAAGCTATCAAGCAGCTTCACGACACCGGCTATACAATTTAAAACATGGGTGAGTTTTGGTATTTTTCTTTCGCCAGTTTTAAGTAGCCTATAGGGGAAATGTATTCACAGTTATATTGCTAGCTAATTTCAGCTGCCTAAATAATTCTACGGATTTGCAGTTGACTAAAACTACAGAAGCGGGTTGAGATTGTTTGAAATTTCCGTCGGGAAAACGTTACATAGGTGGCTGTCTAACTAGCTAAATATATTATAACTATGTTTATAAATAAATACCTTTGTCGCAGCTAGCACTTTTCTTCACAAGTTGGGGAAGATAATGCAAACTGGATAGCTGTCATTCGCGTGTAGTGTATGAAGTGACTCTTACGCAAAATGAGCTTTGTAGTTAACGTTAAATTAATGTTTGAATGTGATTCAGAGAGACTTTTGTTATTCCGACTAATACATATATGGGGGTAAATTTTCAATTATTTAGTGCAAGGGTGTCCAAAAATATCCGGGAGAAGCTCAGGTGTATTTCCAGCCGGACCTATTTGAAAGCGTACACTGTTACTGACGTGGCCTAAATAGCGAAATTCGACTAGCTTTCTCATTAGCCGCTTTTCACTTAAGTTAGTACGTGAACGTTCTTTGTTGCCAGCCTATGGATTTGCGCTTATATTGAACTAGTGGCTTGTATGTTTCCATTTTAAAAGCGATAAACTTTTGTCCAGTTTTCTATACGTGGCAGTGCTGGTTATTTTTCCAGCACTGTTTTTGCTGTTACTTTAGTGTCGTTTACTCGTACATAAGAAAGCAACATTACCACTAGTTAGCTATTGATAGCTACAATGTAGCGCATAAATGTATTGAATTGGCCTACTTACAGAAATGACTTGCCTAAATATCCTCTCACCCCTGTCTCTCTAGCTGTCAACACAGGCACCTCCCTCGTGCTCTCCAGCTTATTGTCAGTACTGGTGTTTGCGGGCATGCAGATGTTCAGTCGACAGCTGGGTTCCTCTGAGTGGTTGACCATCCTGGGCGGGTTCCTGGGCTCTGTCCTGTTCATCTGTTCCTTGACTGTATCCTTCATTGACGCTGATACACCAGACCCCCTATTGACCGCTCTTTGGCTGTAGGAGAGTAGTTGGTACACTTTTGCCAGAGGAGCTTTGCTCTCGTGATATTCCAGCTGCTCAGAAGATTATTTGGAGGCTACTCATTAGAATTAGTTGGCATCATCAATTTGTGTGGTTCACGTGTTCCTTGAGTAAATTTGCCTCTCTCCTTTTTTATCTTTATTTATCCCTTAACCTACTGCAAGGCCTTCAACAATCTGGAGAACCTTATTTTTGGGAAGGGGTTCCAGGCCAAGATTTTCCCAGAAAGTGAGTGTGTACTGCAGGTCATGACTGCATACGTTTCACTGAGTTTGATTGCCGTCACAAACTCACACCATGACTATCTTGGTTGCATATATGACATTATGCATAAAACAAGTAAAAAAAACTACACTTCACTTTGCTGCAGTGTAGATGCTCACATTTGGGGCTCAGTGTAAGTATGATTAGAAGGGATATTTTCATTCCTGACAAAAATAATTTTACACTTCTGTAGTGCATGGAAAAAGTACAGCTTTACTTCTTGTCTGAACTGTAACGAGCGCACTGAATATTGCCCGTTTGTTAATTTTTACACTGCTTGCAAAGGGGAAGAATGCTTAGAATTTCTTCCTTGTATCCTCCTTCCCACTGGGAGAAAGCTGATGCAAGGCTTGAGCTGTACTTACAGTACAAAGTACTGCAAAACTCTGGAAACGGTAACTGGAAAAGGGACACATGCTGTGCTATGTGTGAGTGTCATACTTGTAGTGAGCTGCAGTTGAACATCTTTGCACTTGCAATAAACAACCTTGTTTTTGCCCTTTTCCCTCAGTCGCGCTGTGCCTGTGCATTTCTCTCTTTGCCTCTGGGCTGGTGCATCGCGTGTGTGTCACGACCTGGTGAGTATTCTAGAACGATGCAAGAGACGGTTATACTGAACAAGGTACAGTCCAGTGTCAGGCCCTGTTGTTTTTGCTTGCAGCCAGTGTGTACAGGAAAAATACAAAACAGAATATTGACTTTTACCAATACCCAAAATGTATGTGGCTTCAGAATAAATAAATAAAAATGGTAAGAATTCTCAGGTTTATTAGCTTAAATGAATGGTGATGTTGTAAAAGGTGCCCTCTGCTGGTGAGGTCTAATACTCAGGTTTGAGCAGATTCTATTGCAGGTTCAGTACAATGGCAATAGAAATGAACACAGAGTAAAGTCCATTTTTCTGTTGGATTTGCATATTTGTCATGTTTGTTTTTGAATGTTTGGTGCATTGTAATTGGCTGTCCATAGTGGAATTTGCTTCCCATGTTGAAGTCACTTTGGTTAAAAACATCTGCGTTACTAAATTGTGTGTATCTCATACACTAGTCACAAAATGTAGTGAGATATAAATGTCAGACAGTATCTTTCAAGTCAAAAATTCTGAATTTAGTAAATCCTCTCACCTCTGTGCAATCTCTTATCTCTCCAGCTTGATTTTCTCTCTCTTCGCACTGTACTACATAAATAAAGTCTCCGCTGCTCTTTATCAAGCTTCGGTTCCCGCAACAACTCCAGCCAAAACTGCCAGCAAGGGGAAGAGGAAGAATTAAGAGCAACCAGCCAATCTAGTCTCCATAGCTGTCATCCTCATCCAATCACAGTAAATACAGCCAAGTGGAGCATTCACAATGACTTTTCTTGATTTTCTTCTCTTTTTTTTTAAAACATTCCACAAATCACCTGTTTGTCCACTCCCTATGTCTAACCCCTCTGATACCCTTCTAGTCCTTTACACACAGTCCCTTCATCAGAAAGCGATTTGTCCATGAAAATGTGATTAAATGGGTTTGATATAAAAACGTGGAGAAAATAGTGTGTTTATTGAATTGAGAAAAAATACAAAAGGGATCACATGGATGTAACTAATAATTTGTTTATAATGACAGGTGGATTTAGAAGAGATTGGAGTGGGTGCACTATATTTGACAATGACATATTGACTGTAAAATTAATGCACAGATATTGAAGATACTTTAATGCAAGCCTCAACATCACAAGTACTATTCATGCTGCAGCTAACATACACTATTTTTTTCGAATATGGAAATACAATGAAAATATTCTTTTAAGAGAAAAAGTTTTTTTCCTATTTGTTGGGGGTCCCCTGACACCAGTTTGGGAACTCCTGAGCTGTGAGAGCAACTGCAATGGTGAAGGACACAATGTGCTATCGCTACCTTTACAATTGGAGCCAGTGCATAATGAGGTGGAAATGTGAGCCGGGATGCCCACAGCAACATCAGTGTTCTGGTCCCATATTGTCATCTCCACAACCTTCTCATCACTGCCCTCTTTGGGCTTAAGAGCAAAACGCACCCAACAGCAAGAGATTTAGAGGGGGCTACTAATGGGGTATTGACATTGCCTGGTAATGTAGCAGGGAGGAACAGGATGTGATGTCATAGGAAAGAACACATTCTCTCCACCGTGCGCTGGAACCCGATCTTTGTGTCCTCCCTCCTTCCAGTGTCGCAGTATTGGAGGATAGAAGGGAAGTGCGCAGAACTATAGTGATAAGTGGAGGAAAGGAGGCGAGGAGTGAAGATTAATGGGATGGCTCCCAGAGTTGTGAGCCAAACTTGACACACTGGCCACGATCAATGGGACTGGTTCTGTGTTTGGTTGTTTTTATGATGCATTTGCATTTATAATTGACTTTTGCATTCCATGTTCCATTCCATGTCTCTGAAATACATGCATGCTTACAACCACTGAGTTGCAGCAAATGGAATGATTTCAGCTGTGTTATCTTTCACTGCCCAGTTTGTGAACTGGGGTATTTTCTTTCTTATCTCTGCAAAGCCCTTCATATTCCAGATGTAGCCAGTATGCAGAGTCAGGGAACATAGCTGGACCTGATGTTCTGTTTCTGTGTGTGTGTGTGTAGACACATTTGCTACGCATTTTTTCTGAATTACATCACTGGAAAAAACCAGGGCTGCAGCTGGAACTAGTGATATCTTGGTTGTTCTACATTTTGTCAAAGACTCTGCGCTTGTATTCTGGAGCACGGCACTTTGCCTGGGGTGCTGTCTGTAGTCATAATGCCTGTGGGAGGACACAGCCAGGGTATATTAAACATACTGCACATAGTCAAGCTCTCTAGTGACTCTAGAAATCCCCCAGTACCCACATGGCAGTATTGCGCACAATTGAATATGATATATCCTATGCCCAGCAGTTTATAAGGGGTGGGTCAAAGTTTGTTTACAGTTAAGAGTAACCGCCAGAGGTCATGTCTAATATTTGCTATACCTAATATTGGTTTTTATACCAGTGCTGTGTCTTTGAACCATAAATAAGCATACCTCCTCCAACAAATATAGAGAAGCTTTAAATTTAGTATGTTATGAGACTCAAGTGGAGAAAAACTGTTAGGTCTGCATAATAATTGCTGTCTCTCCACAAGTCCTCTATAGGCCAGGCTTAATCATCAAGGATTGACTTAACAAAATACAAGCCTGAATATCTGATGACAACATTCTGGTACAGCAGTAAATATTTTCTTTGATGTGAAGTTTATGGACACCAAAGCAGATGGCCTTAATAAAAACAATATGCAGTTCTACATATTCTGGAAGCTACTTTTAGGTTGATTTTCATGGAAGTAATTGCAGTAATCATGTTCCAGTTCATAAAATGCTGAATATTAAAAAAAAAAAAAGAATGCACATGAACAGGAGGCAGCAGACAGTACCTTCTGAAGCAAAACCAATGAATGGAACTGCAGGGATCTGCAAATGGCTTACACTTTAAGTGACTGAGAGTGTGGGACAGGTGAAGACATGCAAAGAATGTGATAGTACCTCAACCTCAACAAACACTGACACAGCCGGTCTCTGCACTGTTCAGTCATAAGGGATTCATAAGGGACTCAGTCCCAAAATACCCCCCCCCCCTTAAAAAAGGCTTCCCATAGTATTTATTACTTAGGAACACAAGAATTTCAGTTTTTTAATGTAGTGGTGGATGACTTTATTCAGGAGTGCACATGCGGCACATAGACTTTACTGTGCTCACAACTTGACCGTATGTAAACTGCACTTCCAATGCATTTGATGCCTCACCCTCCTTGATTACTGGCTCTGTATTTTAAAGTGAAGTGGTGGGTGGGACACGCAGTTTTCTCACCGCTCCTTCTGATTAAAGGCATACCGTGCTGGATTTTTACTTTGAAAACATTATAAACCATGCAAAGGCATATCTGTGATTCACTGGCAATCTTTGTCTAAATGCACTTTTTCATAAATTGTGCATCTTTACCTGTATTTGTTATTCTAAAATGTGTTTGGGACTTTTCTGGGTGTGGTGCTCTTTTCTGTGTGGGGAGGCATGGGTGTGGCTACAGAGCCTGTGGTTTGGGATTAAATTTCAGTGGAGTGTTTGTTGTTAGCTAGCTAGCAACAAAGCCCAGATCCATCAAAGAAAAAAGCAGCGCTTGTTCAAGAGCTCGAGTTAACCTCAGAGTCACTTTTCCTCAGTGGCGTCAACTGAGGTTCACCAAGGAGATGAAAAGCGAGGTGGAGTTAGCTTGTTTTCTGTTGGACCTCTAATTAATATTACCTCTAGCTATCAGGTAGCTATGTTAGGTGAGGTACTCGAGGTGAGTGGGTGGGATTAAAAGGGAGGAGCAGACTTTGATTGTACGACACCAGACAACAGCAAGGCTAAAAAATCCAGCATAATATGCCTTTAATGTAAAGTCACATAGAGAGTAGGAAAAGACAGAGGGTGTGTCCCAGTATGTTTTGCTCCACACCTTCTTTCCTCCAGTCCTTTCCAGAAGATTGTAGATGATAGGAGGTGAAGAAATTGGTGCAGAAAAAGATGGAATGAGGGGAAAAAATTGGGACAGTTTATCTGCTTCCCCATCACCAAAGTCAACGTGGACTGTTGATGAAATAGCCCTATCATAAGCGTTATTTTTTGCCAAGCACACAAATAGTCCCATAGCCAATTATACATGGGCAGCCCAATTAAAGTGGCGAATCAGCTTGTAAGTTTAAAGTAGCCCAAAAGTTGTTGCATGTACAGTAGCCTATAACAAACATGTACTTGACATTGTGGTTCATGTCTAGACACTACTAATTAATATGTAATCAGCAGCATTAGATCAAAGTAAACTTCTTATAGTATACGCATACAATTTGGGGGATAGTCTGAGAGTCTGTGTAAATGTAACATGTTTTGAATTTTGCTCATTTATTCAGAAAATATTTAGCCTAGCACTATTTTACTTCAAACAGCGTTGACATGTCGTTGTAGTCATTACCCGTTTCAGTTACTGTATGTTTAATCGAGTCAGATTTAAAACGAAGTACAAGTATTACATTAATGTGACCAGTCAGTACAATTGTAACCGAGGGGCGGAACAATTGTAACAGTAAATTAAAATGCCCTGTAACGTGCGTGGGGAGGTTTTTTCTGCACACACTAACGTTATTGAAGGAAACACATTTCCAGTGATAACGCGAGACGAGCCACTCGGGGCTTTATTTATGAAAAAAGACTGTGCGCAATTGCTCCATTCTTTTGGCACTTCGTAGAGGACTGAATCGCGTGTAGGCCTACATACCTGAAATAGCTACTGTAGCAGGAGGTGCACAAAAATAATGCTGTGTATGATAATAAACAACTGAAACACACACAAATTCGGCTAAATATCTTGCATAATTGGGGAAATTCAACTTCTCCATCATCTCAAGTTTACGTCAAATACTGTGGAATGGCTTTTTCCATCTCTGTGGGCGTGAGCGGGATGATGTCACCCAGATGTGTGAAAAGACTTCTGCAGTAGGAAACATCGATGTATCCTGGCTTTACCGGGAGGCGATGTGGAGCCGAGTTTGAAGCCGCTTCACTCGTGTCCTCCGATACTGGGACACTGGAGGAAGGGAGGAAAGATCGGTTTCTGGGGTAGGCTACTGAAGAGACAAGGTGGTAGTGGAGAAAAGGAACATACATTTTTCAAGTGCTGGGACGCACGCACCCAAAATGATCAAGGAAGTAAGAAAGTGAGTCATACATTGTCATAGAGAACAGAAGACAATATTGACTTTTTAACTGGTCTTAACGCATCCGGCAGTGTTGCCAAACCTCGCTCAATTCTAGTTATCCCATATATTTAATCATCTCTCCCTTTTCAATTTTTGGTCACCTGAATCTGAAAATTCAACGATATAGCCTACATTACGTTATGTACATTATGTTTCGGGACAAATTGTTCTTCCCCACACACACACACTTGAAATCCTACACCCATTGCCCAACCCTACTGAGTTTTATCCTATCGCGGTACAGTACCTACTGAAAAAATGTGATTCTTCCACACTCCATTTTTTCCTCCTTTAACAGACATAGCAGCGATTTTCAGGGCGTGAAGCACAGCAGTTCATGCTATTTCAGTCACTAGTTGTTTCGAAATTATCAATGGTGTCAGCCTGAATATAAAAAAACTGCACTCCACTACTTCTACTAAAAATATTGACATTGACTATATTTTTTAAAAACAAATAGTTAACATAGTAATAACAGTGACAGCTACAGGGGTAGAAGAACGTGGCATTAAGGTCATTCAGCTTGGAGTTCTTAAAATATGACCTTAGTAGCTGAAATGCCTTGTAATTCTACTGGTACAATGACTGTCCCTCTGTCTGAGTTCTGTAGACTACAAGAAATTATAGCATCATCCCAGGAACCGTGAAGCATTTAGGCAATTGTTGGTGCTATTTGTGACCAGCAACTTGATTTCAGTCAATAGTTTAGTTTCAGTTTAGTTTAGTTCATGTATGCCTTTCCATAACTGCATAACTGGTATTTAGCAGATTATCATTTTCCGTTGCTATGCCTGGAACGCAGAACGTTTCAATTTAACATGAACTTTTATTGGGCGTGCACCCACAGACGCACATTTATACATTTAGCATATCCTAGCATACAGCCTGACATTATGATACAGCTAGGTATTTTAAAAGATCTGATTTCTTTATTAGGTGCACATTACCAAAGTTAATAGACTTGGCTATTCAGGTAAAATTCCTTGGACATGCAAACAATAGCACAATTATCCAGTCTGTAAGCATTAGCCAAAGTGGCAAATCATTTTTTGACGCACTCAAGCTGGGCTGAACTCAACGCTCGTGCACGCAGGAAACTGGGCGGCGCCCGCATATAAATTCTCGGTCAAAGCGGTTCTCTGGTCCTGCGCTTTCCATCTGCTTCCACCTACAGTTGTCTGGTAAGAGTTTGTAAATTTATCTTGTTTATCAGGTATGTCTGTAAGTTTAAGAATGGGACAGTTGGAAGTTGGAGGGTACATCGTTTAAAACACGTTGAGCCTCATTAATTAAAACGCCTATCCCATGCATCGTGCAGTTTAAATAAAGTAGTGCCCTTGTCTTATAACTTTTGGCACTACGAGACATGACTAAGCAAGACCGTTACCGATAGTTAGAGGATCTGAACGAACATCTTTGTCGTTTATATTTTTACCAATATAATGGGGCATATTTGCCAGTATATTGCTTTGAGTTACAATTGTTAAAAATGTTTTCAATAAATCCATTATGTTTCTATGCCATTATCTACACGCAATCATTCAAGGTAAAGCGTTTTCGTTTGGGTGATATGCGTCCACAATATTCTCCTGAATCTCAGTCGTTCTTACGCGGAACTCATATAGGCCTTTTTTTTGTTACTTTAAGCTTCCATTATTCGAATAAGGGACGACTCGTTTCTTTTTTTCAGTTCACTTGCTTGGACTAATACACATTCATATTTTTATCGGTTCGTTAAAGGGTGTTGGCCATTGGAGGAGTTAAGTTATATCTTCTGTCTGTAATTACCTGTGCTCGAGTTTCAGATTTATCGACCAAATTTCAGTTCATCGATTGTGCTGATTATATTTAAACTGCTTAATCCCATGCATATTTAAACCGCTCTGCTCATTTTTCCATTTAAATATGAACCTATACTTTATCAGCGGTCTCTCTCCCAATTCTGCACCTTTCACCTATCATCCCTCAGACTATGGCCCTCTCTGTAGAGACAGAGAGAGAGAGAGAGAGAGAGAGACTATGGCCCTCCATTTAGAGAGAGAGAGAGGGAGAGGGAGGCTATGGCCCTCCATTTAGAGAGAGAGAGAGAGAGAGAGAGAGCACGAGTGAGAGACTGGGTGAGCAAGAGAGAGGCAGGCATGCTACAGTCCACTGAAAATGTGAAGATTACTGCAAGGGGAGTGGCTGGGAAGGAAGCTTTGATCATGGACCAATGCCAAAGAACGTACTGAAGCAGCCAAGGCAAACAATTTCCCAGCTTCCTTTGCTGTAGCCTTGTTGGTGAATGTTCTGCTATCTCAGCTCTGTGGTGTTAACCAACTGTAGACCTCAGTACCCTCTTCCTCTTATTACTGTATTTATAGAATAGCAGTATATTTCTTTACAGTATTGCAGTATATTAAATAAAATGTAACTCCTGTAGCCTACCGTTTGCAGTTTCCCTCCTTAAGTGTCAGTGTGGGCGGACGATACAGAGCATGCACTGTGCTTTACTAAATTTGTTTCCATGTGTGTTGCAGTCTCTGAAATACCTAATTCTATTCTTTGATTATTTTATTTTCATATACGTTTAAAAAAAATGTGCACTTATTTGAAGAAGAGATGAGAGTATTTTCTTATTAGTAGAAGATACTGTACCGATGGTGCGGTTTTACTATATAGAATCTCTCCCATGCAGAATACTCGCTGTCTTTCTCTCATCATCTTGCTCTGATGTTTCTAGCGTTGCAGTGGGCTGCACAGTGACTCTGCCTTCCCTCGTTTCAGCATTTGTGTAAATCCCCTTCGGAACCATGCCTTCAGAACTGGAACGCGCCATGGAGATGCTGATCAGTGTCTTTCACCGCTACGCCGCCAAGGAGGGCAACAGCAACTCCCTGAACCGCTCCGAGCTCAAGACCCTGATGGAGAGCGAACTGTCTGGGTTTCTCAAAGTAGGGCACTCTATGCTTGCTCCTTCCACACCTCTCTCGGTTCAGTTTCAGATGGCTTTGTTGACGTGACAAGGAATACACTCATATTGCTGAAGCGAACATAGAAATAAAAACAAATGGCCAATAGAAATCAACCAATAGAAAACTGAAATAGTCATACCATACGTGATGAGAGAGAAAGAAAAATTCTCATTTACAAAGCTATGGACCGTTAATGGTCTTGCTTTTGTTACTCACAATGTATTTCTCTCCCACTCTTACCCTTCCGTTCTACCTCTCCCATTGTCTCCATCTCCGTTCCTTTCTTATGCCCCCAGTCCCAGAAGGACCCTGATGCGGTGGGCAGTATCATGAAAAGCCTGGATGACAACCGAGATGGGGAGGTGGACTTCAAGGAGTTTGTGTCCCTGGTGGTGGGGCTCTCCATCGCCTGTGAGCAGTGCTACCAGATGCACCTGCTGAAGCAGAAGGGCAAGAAGTGAAGGAGGAACAATGGAGAGACAGCGTTAACTTTGCAGGAAGCCAAATAAACACTGACCATCCTCAGAACCTATAGCCGCTTTTGCTTTTTTGTGTGTGTGTCTCTGTATCTGGATTTCTGTGTGCCACTGTCTGTGCTTCTATGGTAGGGGTGTGAAAAATGATCGAATTGCATATGTATTCTCATTCACCACGAACAGCCGTAATCACCTTGCATGTTTCTTGATGCTTCTGTGTGCAACCGAAACGTATTGTCACTAGAATTAGATTTTTTTTTTCTTCTATATTCTGTTGTGTTTTTATACCTTGTGGCACGTTGAAGATCAAACGCTTTTGTTAGCCTTAGTGGTGGCAGCCATGTATAGAACGCCATGTTGAATTGTGTGCATGAGATCATGTAGTCTTTGTCACAGAACAGTGGAACATTCTACAACCTGCTTTGTTACACTACACCTAGGTGCAGACTGAAATAACCCAGCAGTGTTGGGAGAGATGATTGTTCTGTTTTTCAGAAACTGAATAGTGCAGATGTAGTCACCTGAAATTGTGCACAATATAGCTATGCATTATGCTCTGTCTGCCCATTTTTGTCAAACAAAGTAAAATACGGCTTTGCACTTGGTTAGCTGGTGTTGAAGGCTTTTTGTTTTTTGGTGGACCTGTTTTGTTAGTGGGAAATTTTCAAATCTGATGTAAAATATAAGGCAGTTTTTTCTCAGATAAAATGGGATACTAAGGGAATGCACATCTAACTTGATTTCTCCTGAGTAAGTACACAAACAAATGTTAAATCAACACGTGTAACTCAAACGTCAGAAGAATAATACACTTTATTTGTATACAGTGCTGCCCATATTGGCTTTCAAAATGCTTCCGACAAAAGGTAGTACAAAAAGATGACAAGGCCGGTATAGCCTGTTGAGTACTGTAACAAAAACAGGTCACACAATGAAAGTATAATGATAAAAGGAGGAAGTTACTGAAACAGAAGAAGCAATTTGAGGAAGATTAGCTTATTACAAGGGATTTCAATGTAAAAGCATGACTGTGAGGCCCAGACAGATAAAAATGAATCCTCGGGAAATTGTTCAGCAGGACAATACACAGTAACAGAATCACAAGAATGTAACAGACTACATGACCAACAGTATCTGGACACCCCATGGTCTGGGGCTGGTTTGGGCTAGGCCCCTTAGTTCAAGTGAAGGCAAATCTTAATGCTACACATACAACCACATTCTCAACAACTTCGACAAAATTTGTTTTTGATGTGTGTGGTGTGTACCTTTTCTGAAGATTTGTGCACAACCTTTGGTAAGGAGAGTCCAACTAACTAATCTGGGGAAGTTCCTTTAGACCGCCACACTTTTCTCTTGTCTTCCATCTGATGCAAGTGAATCTTGCTGTCATCTGTCCACAGGATGCTTTTGCAGAACTCTGCAGGCTCTTTTAAGCAAACTATAACCTGACCATCCTGTTTTTGTGGCTAACTAATGGTTTTTATCTTGTGGAGCAGCCACTGCAGTTCTGTTTGTGACGTCTGCAGACAGTAATCATTGACACATCCACACCTGCCTCCTGAGGAGAATTTCTGATCTGTTAGACCGGTGTTTGGGGTTTTTGTCTGCATTACTATTGGATGAGATCTTAAACCAAGGTCATTTGGCTCTTTGAATATATATGTTAAAGTTCTATCATTTATTTTCCCTTGGAATTAATTTAGCACAATGCTTGTTTAGCTTATTACCATTTGTTATGGTTTTCTACTCTACTTAAAAATCCACAAATGGTTTAGTTTTGTTAACCATATGCCAAGACCTCCACAATGAGATCCCAACTGTCAATCTCAGCTGTCAGTCTATATTCAATTAAAATGTATCCTCTTTCTAAATTAATAATTGCTCATATGCACATTACAGAGAATGAAATCACTAGTTGATCTGACTGATGAATTGACATGGAATGTGAACATTTATTCTTCATAGTGTGTGTATAGCCCTTTCTGACATATGCTCTGAAGAGGGTAAGCCATCCACAATAAAGTTATAAATGGCGTCTAAAAACAATTAGAAGTTTTTTTAGGATGCAGCGGTTGCAAAAATATTTGGCATGAAAACCCGCATGCACAGTGGCTCCGCAGGACAGATGTCACAAGGGAGTGACACACTGATGCCTGCAGGCAAAGAACCAGAGGAACTTGAATACACAGGAAAGGAGAAGATTGGTCAAAGGAATGATTTGGAAATTTTCAGCACATTGAAGAGAGAGGTGTCCTTCCTACTGAACTAGCGAAGTAGCAAACCTTATTTATGATGCACATAACAGCCCGATCTATAAAACTCAGCTGCATTTGAAGTCTCGTATGCTATAAATAACATACATATTTTCAAGTCACAAGGGAAAGCATGACTAACAAATCTGATTTGTTATGCATGTACCCGTTGGTACATCGAGTCACCGAACCTTCTTACACCTTGCTCTGCTCTTGAGGAAGGACGGACTGAATCTTCAGAAATTGCTGAAAGATTCTCCTAAATGTTGGTGAGTGTTTTAGGCCTATTCATTGCTCACTAGGCCTGATCTATACTGTGGAAAAATCAAGAAAATGCTCAAGTCTGTCAAAATATATCAGTTTCATGTTGAATGGTGGTGTTTGTCTTTGGCAGTATTGAGCAAGATACCTGGAACTATAAATTTCAGAGGGTCAATTGCTCAAATTGCTTTCAAAATAGATACTTGGACCTGTGAATTTCAGACCATATATCTTTTAATTCACAAGAACATAACTGTATATTTTTATGATCAAATAAATTATTTTCAGCATTACTTGCCACAGGAGTAAAGGGGGGAATACTTGGCTGCAGGTTTTTGGTGTGCCTGGAATGTAACATGGATGTTAAAACATTTCTCTCTTTCCCATCCGCCTACATTTAAACATAATTTACAGATGGCAAAAAAAGAGAAAGGTTGCTGGGTAACGATGGATGGGGAATTATGTAAGCATGCACTGGACATTTATTTATTTTTTATTTATTTATTTTTACAAGACTGCAAAGCTGCAGCACTGAAGCATATCACTAGATGTCAGCAAAGGAATTCTCAATCATTTTATGAACAAATATTTTTTTTGTTTGGCTTTAATAGATTCTATCCCTGCATCTTACTCCCAATGTCTACCCTCAAGGCCCTCAACACTAATATTTATTTATTTTATTTATGTATTTTTAAAATTTTTACGTTAGAGTTCAGTGCACTCCTCTTCCACATTGCACTGTAATGAGGCACATTATATAATGACATCATCACCCATACAGCTGGCTCAATGCACATCATTTAAACCTTGTTCCTCTGCCAGTCACATTTTGCTTAGATTAAGTGCTTTTATTCAACAGTGTCACGTCATCAATAGGTGAGTATGAAGTTATAATGTTCGCCACTAGATGTCAGGAGAGGAAATGCAATGGCCAATTTACCTTTTTTTATTTCACTCCCAATTTTCATTTCTTGGAGGAGGAGACGCATTGTTGGCAAACCAACCTATTAATATATCTCTGCCTGAAGTGTAGAATAATTTTACTGAATGACAGTAACATCACATAAAGATGTGTTTGAATGTTCAGTCACTATTACAGAAATGGCCAGCCCAGGTCTTAGAGAGCCACAGGGCCTGCTGGTTTTTGTTGTTACCCAGCACTTAATTGAACAATTAAGACAGTCGATCACACAGTTGGTTCCTCACCTCACCTGGTTTCTGGGGTCTAAAGAAGTTGTTGTATTTAAAATGAAAACAAATATCAGCAGATCCTGCGGCCTCCCACGACCAGGGTTGGCTACTCCTGTGCTATGAGCTCAGTATTACAGATGCAATGAGCCCAGGCCCAACAGCAATTCTGATGGGTCATAAGCATAATTGCTGTCTGCATGTAGGCTTATTAATATTTTAAGTTCACATTTACTAAATTTATTGAAAACAATATCATCAGATGAGGGAGATTCAAACTTTCACTCATATGAATGCTATAATTCCATGCCTAAACATGATTGAAGGAAATTGTCAGTTGCTGCAGTTGATGTAGCACCCATGGTCACCCAAGTTTGTCTAAACATTACAGAGAAAAAATATCCATGCACCCACACTGCCATACAAAACATAACATGGATATACAAATACTTATAATTATGCCAATTATAGACCCATGCATCCATATAATCATAAAATAAACTACAACTGTAGATCCATCCAGTTGTGTTTCCATAAGAATGTCAGTAGTGCCAGAATCATGCGTATTGTAATGAGCTGGTGAAAGACATGTCTGTTTCCTTGACTTCCATAAAACTAATATACTGCTTTTTATTCTATTTTCTTTATATAAACCAATATTTTAAATACATATTTACGACCAGTCTGCCTTTGTCTGTTATTCAAAGGCCGAGTGAAATGAATTTGATAAACACTGTTGCCATCTACTGTATGTTGTTTCTTTGTTTAAAAATAAAAAAAATAAAAAAAACAGGTTCACTGCACCTGGAAATTTAAAGCTTTTTTGTGATTTCTCGCTGGGAATAACCTTCTTGCCACAATATGTTTACTTTATGCCACACATTTAAGCTTAACTCCTTTTATCTTGCCACATTTCTTGTGACTTTAGTGCCTATTTTACTTGCACCACAAACTTAAGTCATTAGGCAAAAAAATTAAGGTAGATACTATTTCTCTCAATTTAATCACCAGTCCAATTCCCTTCCACCCCTCCAGCTCCCACTTTGCGCAATGATTTAATAGACCAATGATTTTTTAAATTTTAATAAAAGCCAAAGGAGGCTATTTCAAGAAAAGTTGTGTTTAAGATTATTTTAAAGTAAAACGTTTTGTGTTATTGTAGGTAGAATTTGAGAACAAAATGTACTTTGGTTCATTCTTCAAAAAATGTACATAAATTAAAAGAATTCTAATCTATCAAAAGTTTTTGTTAAAAAAAATCACAGGGCAGTCTTTTTTGCCTGTACTGCAAATGGAAAATTATTTGGAAATGTACTGCTAATATATTTGTATGACTGCCCAAACAAGACAGTAGAACATGTGATCTCAAATACACTCCCCAGTTTCTTGGGGAAACTCCCACACTCCCATGAGGCGTTTTTCCAAATTCATTTCAGTCAGCCTTTGAATAAAAGAGAAAGGCTGCGAGACTGAGCTACTGTTACCTACAGCAAGGCGTTGCAATGGTCCAGATGTGCTTGAACGAGCAGCCATGTCACCTCTTTGTGGAGAAAGGGGAAGATTTCTGCTGATGTTGTGAGAACCTGTGGGGCTGGGGGTGCTTTGTTGCGATCCGATCTGGGCACAACCCTTCGCCGGATAGAACAGGAGGTCTATCTTTCCAAAGCTGAGCTTCAGGCGGTGGGTGGATATCCAGGCATGCAGATACGTGCCTGAACCTGAGTGTTAGAGGAAGAAAATGTATTTTATTAGGTACACCTATCTAATACCAGGTACCCCCTTTTATTGCCTCCAGAGCAGCCTGAATTCTTTGCAACGTAGATTCAACAAGGTGCTGGAAACATTCCTTAGGGATTTTGGACCATTCCGACTCGATGGCATCACGCAGTTCCTGCGTGCAGATTTTCAGTCACACATTCACGCTGCAAAGTTCCCGTTCTACCTCATGCCAAAAGTACTCCATTAGATTGAGGTCTAGGGACTGTGCAGGCCATTGGAGTAAACTGTAGTCACTGTCATGTTTGTGGAACCAGCTTAAGGTGGTGCGTGCTTTGTGACATGGCGCATTATCCTGCTGAAAATATCAGTTCGAAAAAGGATAGATTTTGCCATAAAGGGATGCACGTGGTTGGAAACAAAGATTAGGCATGCTGTGGCATTCGAATTATGCTCAGCTGGCATTAAGGAGACTAATGTATGCCAAGAAATCATTCCCCACACTATTACATCACCACTACCATCCTACACTTTTGACACAAGCAGGATGGATAAATTGATTCATGTGGCTTACGCCAAATTCTGTCTCTACTATTTGCATGTCACGGCAACAGTCTAGATGTGTCCGAATAGGCACAGTTCTTCCAATCTTCAGTCATTAAGTTTGGGTGATCAAGTGCCCACTGTAACCTCATCTTCCTGTTCTTAGTGGTCAGGCATGGAAGCTGGCATGGTGTTCTGCTCATATATTCCATTTTCTGCAAGGCTGGATGTGTGGTGTGTTCTGAGATTGTTGTAAAAAAACTTATTTTAACATTTGTGGCCTTTCTGTTTGCTTGAAAAAGTCTTCCCATTGTCCTCGGACTGCTCTCATTAGGGAGGTGTTTTCAGCCACAGAACTGCCACTCATTGGATTTTTATCATACCATTCTCGGTAAACTCTAGAGACTGTGGTGCCTAAAAAAGCAGCTGAGATGTTGGAACCATCCTGTCTGGCACCAACAAGCATACCATGGTCAAAACCAGTTAGACAATGCATCTTGCACATTCTGATGTTTATTTGAATAAAAAACTAAGCCTCTTCACCATGTCTGCATGCTTTACATATTGAGTTGCTGCCATATGATTCCTGGCTTAGAAAGAAGGTTATTTGCTTTAATGAGCAGGTGTACCCAATAAAGCTGCTGGTGAGTGTATATAAATGCACACTAAAATAGTTGTGTATGTGAGAAGTATTCACAAACCACCCATGATAAACATTCTAGTTTATGTTCTGTTTAGTTTGTGCATTCACAGATAGTCATCTACAGAGCAACATTCCTGAACTGACACCATAAACGCACCACCCCATTCGGGCTTCAACTTCGCACATAAAAGGACCTGGATAATCCACAGTGTCCTTCATGGGACCCAGACTGTTTGTGAGGAGACAAAGACCTGGGTGGGGTGCCTTGAGTGGGTGTGATGCAGAATGAACAGGGGCTGGAAAAACAGCTGGCATGCCGCAGGTCGTGTGCAATAGCATGCATCCAGTAAGCTGCAGGACCACCTTCTGGTCTGCCTACGAGAAGGCTGCAGTCTGAGTCATTGTAAACACACAGAATCAGTTATATGCCCCAGTATACGCCCGGGTTGGGACACATTCTTAAGATCTCCTAGTGAGCACAAATGTACCGCTGTCAGTGTCTCTGTATGTACAGAGCTATGCAAAGGACATGCAATTTGACACCGCAGTCAAATTGCATGTTCAGTTCCAGTTCAGTTTGTTCAGTTTCTCACTGAAAGGAACCCAACCTCTATTGGGAACAAACTTGAACACATTTATGTCGATTTTAATTACTTTTTATTTAATGGGTTGAAAATAAAACATGGTGGCATGTGCAAATGTTTTCCATCCGTGTTTAGTAACACCTCCTTTGGCAAAAATCACAGCATCCTTTTTGAGGTATGATTTGGAGCTCTGTGTGGTGGCAATTTCTTTTCTGACACTGGGACATTAGCTTGTGGGATTTGTTGATATTTACGAGATATTTTGTGTGACACTGGCTGCCATGCAACCCCAAAGCATAATTAATTCACCTTAAGCTTAACAGTTGGAAAGGTGTTATTTTCTTCAAATGATTCCCCTTTTATCCAAATGCAGCTTTGGTGGTTGTGGCCAAATAGTAAAAATTTTGTTTCATCAGTCCACCCCAGTGCTTTGTTTCAACATGTCTTTGGTTTATCCAAGTGTTCTGTTGAATACTTAAGTGGTTGAATTTTGTGATGAGATTGCTGGAAAATTTCCTTCTGACAACTCTTCCATGCACATCATTTTTGTGTAGCACAGCACAGTGGATGAGTCCCCAGCTAATCTGATGTCTGCTAAACCTTTCTGAAGGACCTTAGCAGTGATACGTGGGTTAAGCTTTGCATACCTGACAAGCACAATAACAGTTTTATCAGAGATTTTTAACCTCCATTTCTTAACGTTGTTTCCGACAGTGAAAATTCCAGGCTGGAAGGTATGCACAGATATCTTTTCGCCTTCCCCTGCTTTGTAAGTCAATTATCTTTATTTTGAAGTCCTCAGCCAGCTGCTTAGCCCATGGTTGTTGAGAGTAGGCACGTGTCCCAGAGAGGTTAGAAGCGTGAGTGCATTAAGCTCTGTTTTCACCTGGCTTAATTTAAAATGAGACATTCGGAAAGGTTTTAATGGACCAAATGGACAAATGCCTAAACATTTGCACATGCCACATTTAGGGTTTAACTTTTTCAAACTGCTGAATTCAGAAAATAAAAAGTATTTGTGAATTATTAGCAGAAATATGTCATGTTTAAGTTTGTTCCCTGCAGAGGTTGTGTTAACTTCTTTTCACCTACAGCCAGCAATTTAACCAGGGGTGCCAAAACATTTACATGCCACTACATTGCAAGTGTAGGCAACAATGGGAAAATTTTGTGGGTGTATGTGTGTGTGTGTGTGTGTGTGTGTGTGGGTATGTATGTAGGTATGTTTGTTTGTTTGTTTGTTTGGCTTTGTAACCAGACTGACATATTTAAACAACTTTTTTCGAATCTCTTCTGGAATTTTTTTTTATCATGGCAGAGTGTGCTTGTAGAAACATTGTGGTGACTACTTCACTCTGACAGTAAGGTTGAATATCACTGAGGTATAGATTTAACAGGGCTTGTTAAAATCAAGCTTGGCTGTGTTGCATCAGCTGAATTTAATTATCAATTCAGCAACTAGGCACTCATAGGCACGAGTGATTTTGGTGTTTGATAACTTTTTTCATTAAATAAATGAAATAATATGTGTTTTGTGTTTCTGTTATATTTGTCTAATATTAAATTTTTTCTAAAGATCTGAAACTGTTCAGTGTGACAAATATGCAATAATAATATAAATCATAAAGGGGGCACAGCAATGTATATGCTGTATATATATATATATACTTATACACTATATATATGTTTTCTGTGTGGCAACTACTTTTTTTTGGTAAAATGCATACTCTAAGATAATGTGGAATAAACTCAAATTGAATACTTTTTTTTTTGCAAATGTGTGTATGGGGCATGTTTCTTAAACATCAATGTTCTTGTCCAGGAAGCAGTACACACCCCCATTTTATTCCCTCTAAAAACACAGAATTAAAGAAAGGGTGAAAAGAGTCTGGAAAAATGGTGAGTATATAATCATTCAGTCCTCTGGAATGGAATCATTCAAACACACTATAAATAAGTGCTTCTAACAGCGGTGACTCAAACTGCTCGTTTTAGCTCTGCCTTGACATTCTTAAAGGGAAAGCGGCTACTCTAGAATCTACTACACCCACAACAAACTATTTAAAGCTAAGTACGTGAGAACACACACACAATAATGTTAATCTTCATTGCAGATGCTTATTTCTATGCTGTATGAAGTTACAGAAGCTTCTTGATTCCTGTCCAGCAGGTATGGGCGGGGTACTAATTTAGTCAAACCCAGAGTGTCACTCACTGCATTTATGCTTTAAAAGGGGCTTTCCGCAAATTCTTCAGTGGTCATTCGGGAACTAGAATCCAAATTGATTCATCACACTGCTGAGTGCTGTACTCCCACCAGGTGAGTGTGAAAGATATTTGTTTCTGAGGGTATGGGGATATAGTGAATGGAAGGTTATGGTGCTTTCTTTTTATTTTTATTTATTTATTTTTTGCTTTTTTAAGTGCATATCGATTAATGATCTGTGTTATTATGTGATTTCATTTAATATACAGAAGAAGGTTTACTGTTAAATGAATAATCAATGAGAACATTTAAGCCATATTTGGCCTGACATACTGGCGAGTTGATTTATATCAGACCATTTTGCTGCATAAATACTTCTTCCTGCGTTGTACAAAGCTTTGATTTAAAAAAAATTATCTTCCACAGCAATTAAAATACCAAAATGTCTTACAGTGAAATCCCTGATTCAGTCATCCTAATATCTGCTACCAGTAACCAAACTGTAAAAATGTGTACAGCTGTGTGTTGAAAGTGCATGAAATGATGCAAAAATCTATGTAAATAAATGAAAGCTATGATCTGGATATTGCTCATGGACAGATTTTGCTCTGAGGTTACTGTAAACTTTACCCTGGGTAGTGTGTTTCTCTTGTTTAAACAGAAATAATCTTAGTGGAGACCGTAGAGTTCTTTTCAAGAGTTTTACACGCATGTGCATACAAAACATAAAGTGCCTGTTTTGCATCTGCCATTACACCCCCCCTTTTTTCCACCAGGAGCCCCAATCTATCCCTGCATGCACCACACCACATTTAAGACCACATCAATCAATCACAGAGTAACAGCACTGAACAGAGATTCACAATGAACAATAATTTCTAACCCTCAGAGCAGATCCAAATATGTGTTGCTGCATGCACCACTGTAACTATGCAAATTCTTTGTGATTGCATGCTTTTGCCCCTGCGCAAGCCCCTCTTTGACTGATGCAAACATGCTTTATCACATGCAAGCATGTGTGTGCTTGTCTGTGCGCCTCTGCATTTTCATTGCCCTTTGTCTGTAGATACTTGTACCATGTATTGCATACCCCCCCCCTCCCCCCTCCCCCGCCTTGCAGACATGTCCAAGCTGGAGACTGCGGTGTCATCCCTGGTGGAGCTCTTTAAGGAGTACTCGGGGAAGGAGGGAAAAAAGGGGCAGCTGAGTTCCGCCGAGTTAAAGGAGATGTTGGAGAAGGAGCTGAGCACCCCCGAGCTGAAGGTGAGCGACGGACCTCCAAAAAAACACCACTGCGCCCTTAACCGGGCTGGAATGACACATTGCGTGCAGAGGAAGGGGTCAGTGAAGACACACTAGAGGGAGCTTTTGAGTCTGTGCCAAAGCCACGGCTCGGCAGAGGAACAATGGTTAAAGGAGCAGGAAAGTCTGAGCGCCTGAGGGAAAGAACAGTGGGCGTGTCTGCCTTTTCCTTTTTTTTCTTCTTTTTTTTTTAGAATTTTATGTTTCAACGAGTTCATGTTGTAGAAATGTCAAATGCTGCAATTTACGGCAAGGAGGCTCTACCGTCTTTTCTTTCCCCTCATTCGCTGTTGCTCTCTCTCCCCCCTAAAGGAAAAGTTTAACCCAGAAGAGGTAGACACGCTGCTGAAAGACCTGGACAAGGGTAAAGATAATCTGATAAACTTCCGGGAGTTCTGCAGGTTCGTGACTCTGCTGGCGAGGGCCTACTACAAAATGGAGAAGGAAGCCAAAAAGTGAAGAGCGCAAGAGGAAAGAGTGGGCGAGTGGCTAGTCTGGTGCGTTAAAGGAAGCCATGCTAAACAAGGTGGACATATTTTTCCAGATGTGTTGTCACAGAGTGAATTAGCATGAAGGGTTAAAAAAAAGAAAAAAACCCAAATAAAATATGATTAACCCATCTTTACTCATAGACCATTTTCAGTTTTTTTCAGTTTGTGTCTCCCAGTGTCTGCATGTCTCAGTTTCTATGCATTTTCTCAGGGCTTTGCTCGATGGCACACTTCAGTTAGGATTATTATTACTGCAAACATGAGCAGATGGGTGGCACGGTGGTGCAGTGGGTAGCACTGTTGCCTCACAGCAAGAAGGTCGTTAGTCCGAATCTCGGCTTGGGGCCTTTTTGTGTGGAGTTCGCATGTTCCTCCCGTGTCCGCACAGGTTTCCTCCAGGTACTCCGGTTTCCTCCCACAGTCTAACGACATGCAGGTAGGCCGATTGGAGACCCTAAATTGCCCATAGGTATGAGTGTGTGAGTGAATAGTGTGTGTTCCCTGCGATAGATTGGTGGCCTGTCCAGGGTGTATTCCTGCCTCTTGCCCAATGCACGCTGGGATAGGCTCCAGCACCCTTCCGCGACCCTGCTCAGGATAAGCGGGTATAGATAATGGATGGATGGAAACATGAGCAGGCTGCACACACAGAAGTACAGCACACTTAGCTAGGTATTTAAATTTCTGCAAATAACATTTATAGGTATTTGAATTGGATTTTATTTTTTATATATTTTTCTCTCAGCTGATATTCCTTCTGCCAAATTTCAGTCTCTATCTTGCATGCTGGCATGTTACCCTGGATCAACAGCGCCCTCTTGTGGGATTAAGTTGCATGTGCCTTAATGAGCTTTCAAGAGTTTCATTTGGATTTGATGCTGTTTATAGATTTATTAATAACTGATTAGCATTCATAAGCATACATTTTCCTCAAAAGATGTTTCTTAATATCAATGGATTAAGTGCGCCCACTCAATAATTTTGAAATTTGAACAGGACCCAACAGAGGTGTCAGTCAGACACTGGTTTAAAGTAATCTCCAAAACTCTCAGCATTATGGGCTTCAATGTAGGGGATTTAATTACAATAGAACTCACCTGTGCCTCAAGCTTCAAAACTTTACATTTTCTGATGCTAATACATCCTTTGTTTTATTAATGAATTTGAATATATACCTGTCTGTCTGGCAACTTTAAAAAAATATTTTTTAAAACTTTTTATGTACACTGGTTGCATTTACTGTAGCTGTGACAGTGTATTTTCAGTTGCTTCAATGTGTGAGGCAAAGACTGTCAATTTTACAGCAGTTGAGAGAGACATTTTTATTCTGCATATATTTAAAGAGTTGAGCAGAAAAAAAGTTGTTTTTACTGTTACTTAAGAGTACAGGACAAGACTAGGCTGCAGAGTTGAGGTATGAATGGAACTGAGAAATGGTGGGTTTTTAGAGATGATCTCATTCAGTACATTTGGAAGCAATTGAAATGCATCAATCCACCCACATAAAACCACGGAACAGCCAACGTATACATACCAACAAACTGGAAACGGGTTATTATGATGTTTACCATCTGTGAAGCTGGGAGGCATCGGGGTTGGGCTTGGGGGGGGGGGGGGGGGGGGGGAGGCAGCATCTGTGTCCTATAAGAAGCCTGTAGGATTTTATTCTGTTGTGTGCTTTCATTGGATGGTATGCTGACAGGAGGCTGATTGGTAATAATCCCAGGTGTTGCTCCTTGTTTGTTTGTCAGCCCTGTCACAGCACAGCCTTGTATTTCGGAGAGAGAGAGAGATCCTCATATGTGTGTTCTTATGCACTCTCTCCTCAACTGTGCCACTCTGAGGTTGGCACTCAGTCTGCTCCTCCCAGATTCTGCGAAAAGTGAAAAATGCCATTTTCTATTTGTTTTGTATCATTTTCTTTTCGCTCGCAAATGTAACTGGACTAATCTCTTTTTATTTGCACCTGAGGAGTGAGAAATGAATGATGATCTGTGAACAATCCCCGCATTTCATTTACGCAACAGTCATCCTTCATTTTTATTGACAACCTTATACTGTACCACATCAGTATTTCTGTTTGCATTTTTTAACCATCACTGCCTCCCTCATAGCGGCTGATGCGTTCGGTCCATTGTATTGAATATTGCAGAGCACGTCACTTGAGGTGTTTCTTTTTCATTTTTGGTTTGGAGTTATCAGGCCACTTTAATGAGCTCCTCATAATCTATTCTGCCTGCCATAAGAATATTTAAATATTATAACCAGCTTATAAATGATTTCATGAAATATGTGGCATACGACATTATATCACTCTTGACATAATGTTTATTGTGGTTTATGACCTCATGTCAGGGTAAGCTAGTCATAAACTGAATGCATGATTGATAAGAATAAGCTAATTAATTACGCTATATGATGGTGCTATGAATACTTATGGCCCAGTAAATTGTTACTGAATAGTATATACACGCACAATAAAAAGCTTAATACATTAGTCTATAAAAACATTTAGTTTATGTACATATTTCTTTGTTCTTTCTTATCAACCTGTGCTTCTTCCCCTCTTCAAATTTGTATTACATTTTTGAAATTCATATTTCATGAAGAGCTCCACGGTAGTTTGTGTTTGAAAGAAAGGATTGATTCTAACTTTAACAGGTTAGACAAGACTGTGAGTTTTTGGGAGAAAAAATGTGTGGGATTCCACATAGACAATGCAGTTCACGCCAAAAAGATTTTGCTGAAACCAGGTGTTGACAGCTACAGTTCATTCAGCAGGTGACTTGAGGACGGTTGCTACCCTCATGCCATCAGACTCTTGAATTCACAACCGCCACAGTCACATGATCAACATTGTAAGCATGTTACAGTGTATTGCTGCATTAGTTCATGCACCAGAAAGACAACAAAAGGTCTAGAGTTGATTCTACGTGTGTGCTTTCCTTTCAGAGTCTGTTGTTGTTGTCTCTCAGTATTCTGACCAAAGAAGTTTAAATGCCAGAAAACAGGCCATCGTGAGTTATAAACACAGGGCCGGCCCTAAGCAAATCTGTCCGACGGGGGGGGGTGGGGGGGCGGGTGCTGCTGGATTTTGTCGAGGGGTGGGGGAGGAGGGGGGGTTGTATCGCTTGGTACAATCCAAAATCCTTCTTCCATTACATTGTTATGAAATGTTTGCTTGCCATTCCGTTTAAAATGTATAACGCTAGTCCCGGGATAGGGGATGAATAGCGTCATTGCGAAAATAACGTTATTTACCTTAGATCTTGTGGCCCACCCTCGTGGTCCTGTGGCCCCCCCTAGCGGTTGTGGCCCTAAACAACCGCATAGACCGTTTATACCACGGGCCAGCCCTGTATAAAAATCTGAACAAACCAGTCAGAGACGTAGCTAAAACTTTGAGTGTGTCAAAATCAAATGTTTTTATGTTTTTGAAAACCGCCCTTTTCAACTGTCAAACATGTCAAGAACACCCTCTGGGATGTAGGCATAGATGTATCAAAGGCTAAAATAAAGAGAAGACTGCACCAGCATAACCTCACAGCCTTCTCTACAAGAAGCAAACCACTGGTAAACCTCAATAACAGAATGGCCAGGTCAGTTTGACAAACATTTACATTATAAAAACAAGAGAAATGTGTGGAGAAAGAAATGAATTGTTCATGAACCAAACCTTCCCCAATCTTCTTTTGAAACATGGTGGAGGTAGTGCAATGGCTTGGCCATGTATGCCTTCCATGGGAACGGGCTCCCTCGTCTTTACTGATGTGATTGATGACAGCAGGATGATGAATTCTGAAGTGTACAGACACATCTTATCTGCTCAGATCCAACTAACCCCCTCAAAACACATCGAACAGCACTTCACCTTGCCGCAGGACAATGATCCCAAACACGCTGCTAAAGCAACCAAGGAGTTCTTTTGGGGGGGGGGGGGGGGGGAGAAAAAGTTGAATGTTCTTGATCAGCCAAGTGAACCACCCGACCCAAATCTAACTGAACATACATTTCACTTGCTGGAGACAAGACTGAAGGCAGAAATTCCCGGAAGCAAACAGAAACTAAAGATGGCTGCGGTTCAGGCCTAGCAGAGAATCACCATGAAAGATGCCAGGGTCTGGTGGTGTCTGTGGGTCACAGACGTCAGGTAGTCTTCAAAAGCAATGGATTTACAACCCAGTACTAAATATAACAGATTGATTTATGATTATGTTCATTTTTTTTCCCAATTACTGTTGCACCTTTAAAATGAGGGACTATGCATAAAATGGCTGTAATACATAGATCACTGGATATACAGTAGATGTTTCATTTTAACTTCATATTCATTGTTTCATTTCAAATCCAATGTGCTGGAATACAGAGCCAAGACTGCACTGTAGGATTCTCCTACTGACTTGGCTTCATCCTCTGTCCTCCACACCCATACTAGAGTCCAGTATGCAAAGTAGAAGAACAATAAAATATCCAAATGAACTGAAACTGTTATCGTTTCACATACAGCACTATAATGACAGAAATGATAGCTAATTTCAATAAGCCTTTTTCAGTGTACAGTATTTTGTTTAGCTGATAAAATGTGGTTTACGTTGGTAAAATGGAAATGCAGTAGAAATGGTGTGTCAGAAACCTCCAGCCTGCCTGTGTGCGATTCTGCAGCCAGTTGAAAAGATACGGAGAGAAAACTGCTGTGAGCCATAATATCCCACCTTTAAAATTTCTCTGTAATAGTCTGCACCATCTCCAGCCTGTACTTTTCTCTGTGCTTAATCACTGTTATATATTTCATCTGGTAGAACCAAACTACAGCCCCACAATTTTCATTGGACTTTGCTGCATAGGAGATCCCCTTGAGGATAAAAAAAACAATGTTTATTCATGTAGTAAAATCGGTGGGTCAGTAGTGGGCATTTTCCCACATGGGTTTGAGATGCAATACAACACTGAGTTTGTGACCTACTATGGTCTCTGTGCTGTAGATCCCAAAGCACTTATCGCAAAGAGTAGGAATGTTGAACCCGTGTATCGGCCAAACTTGTCTTCCTCCCTCAAGATAGCTATTTGACGGTCCACAGCCAAACTGGTCTATTAAAGTCATACCCCCTCCTCCACAGCTTAAATCAGGTTAGCGTTCTGGCATTGTTGAGCGCAAGCTGGCCATGTGCTTTTCATTGTTCGGGGTGAATCACCATCCCATTCCAGGGAAGTCATTTAGACCCACGGGCGAAAAACACACCCTCTCCTTTCTTTTCCTCACGTCTCAGATACTGAAAAGCACCAAGCACCTCAGTATTTGGTGCACTGTACTATTTTACCGAATTATAGTACGTGTGTGAGCTTACTGTAATAGACCTACGATTGTGCCCGGTGCTCTCCAGTATTGTACATCAAGAGTTGTTGCCCCTTATCCTCTCTCTCTCTCTCTCTCTCTCTCTCTCTCTCTCTCTCTCTCTCTCTCTCTCTCTCTCTCTCTCTCTCTCTCTCTTTCTCTCTCTCTCTCTCTCTCTCTCTCTCTCTCTCTCTCTCTCTCTCTCTCTGTCGGTTTGTGGTTTCTTTCAGACCGGTTGTTTTTCCCGCTGGATTTCACAATTCTTTCATTCCAATCCCGCCCTGCTTTGTTTCATGCCAACTGCCTTCCTTCCTCTTTTTTTGAGAGAAATGCAGGATTTGCAAATGCAATTATACGCAAAAGGAAAAAAAGCAAGATCATAGGCACTGCAGGAGGAGAGGCTGTCTCATAAACTTCCATTCTTTTCTGTCTTACGGAGGGAACGGGAACGTGAACCGTAGATTTGCGATGTGGAGGGCCAGAGAAAACAGGACACGCTGACAAGCCGAGGGAGACATTTTAGTGGCGAGGAAAAGAGAGAGCAAGAGAGAGAGAGAGAGAGAGAGAAAGGGGGAAGAAAATGGTGGAGGGTGTGTCCACTGAGGATTTCCTGTAATGTGTAGTTATGCCAGTGAGGAAGCGTCTCTGGAGTTTGGGGGCTGGCAGAGTCGATAAAAAGTATAATATGCAAACCAGGGGGCGCTGACCTGCATAGTGAGATAGAGAGGGAGGATGAAGGCAGAATGACGCTCAGAGGGGAGGACCACCGAGAGCCAGGGGGCAGTCCATAGAGAGAAAGGGGGCGTCGCTGTGATTTTCCACTTCGAGGGAAAAATAAATAGAAACAGGGTTTCTATGGACACACAATGACTCACTGTGCAGCCCGTTTATCAGCCAAAACCACACACCCAGACCACAGCACAGCTTTCCTCTTGCATTCTCTCTCTCTTTCTATTACTCTCTCTCTCAAGCACACACACACACACACACACACGGCTGCCCACAACTTCTAGATACACAGATACAGTATTTCCTGAACAATCCAGGATGGATGCGGATAAATAGAAAGAATGTAGATAGAAGCCACAGCTATTCCGTCATTTAGCCCTCCAAGTTGCTCCAGCATAACAGTTGCTGACAAAAATCAATTTCTTTCAGAGGTTTATACCGAACCGATTCAGTACTTAATCATGCTTTATATGCATAGCAGGTTTAAGTACAGAATATGGGTCCAGTAAATATTTTTTTTTAATCAACTGTAAATATCAAAGTAAAGCAGACATAAACTGCATACAGTACATGACCAAATGAACCAATCTTGCTGCAATCTTGTGTTTGGCTTGCTTTTTCCTGTACTTCATAGTCTAAAATCTTTTGGGATAAGATAATTTAGTTTTACATGGTTATACTATTATGACACTTAGCAGCAACAAAGTTAAAACATGTTAACAGAACTGAGCTGCAACATTGTTTACTCAACATGCAGCAGTTTCCCAGCATTGACCCAAAACCTGTTTTGATATGCTAAAGCACGGAACACAAATATTATGTGACCCCCCCTCCCCCTACAAACCACTTCCTTGTTACTGCATGAAAGGAGCACACATCAGCAAACACACCTAATCCACATACTACAGGGAGCAGCAAAGAACCATGAACACAGACACATGCCCACACACGCAACTCCTCACCTGCATGCACATGCACATACACACACACACACACACACACATACACACACACACACACACACACACACACACACACACATGCACACACACACACACACGTGCACGCTTCTGTCACGTCACGCATGAGAACCAAAGTAAGAGCCGAGGGTAAAACAGACATGGAAGGAAAATGGAGAAATCCAAAATCCTCCCCTGTCTGGCATTTGCCTGAGGCAGGTTCCCATCTAACTCGGTATCTCAATCACGATTAAGGCCTTCCCGAATTAACTCTAGCCAGCATCTGCAAGGATTACGGCGGAGGAAACATTCAGGTGTCACTATACCTGCCTTCTAGATTACAGACCGAAGCAGTTTAATTTAGATGGGTGTTTACATAGGAAAACAAATGTTTGCCCCAACTGTGAGAGCACCTCATGTACAGCGTGGCATATAGTAACACCAAGAGGCACTCAGCATTTATATACAGTCCCTGAACAGTCCTGTAAGACTTTATGCTGTATAATGATCTAAGATAATTAAAGCAACCATACTGTTAGCTAAAGTAACACCAGCTAGATATCTTTTAAAAAATAACTGTGTATGCACTATATAGATCTGTAGCACAGCCACTCCTCAACTGCCAGTGTGGGAAAGGTGCAGTGGGGCATGCTCAGAATTCCACAAGATAATGAACCAGGAAGATTAGTTTTGGAAAGCTTTGACAGGCATTCATTAGTTAATAAATGATAATGCTTTTTGAAATGAGAGAAATTAGCTCCGTTTGTGTACTATGCTACATGTTGACTGAGTCTGGCAAGGACCTGCACATCAAGAGCTGTAGAAGCAGAAAGATTACATAGGAAACCGACCACAACTATGAATGTAATCCGTCCTGACAAATGCTGCCCAATGTTCTTGACATGTTTTGCTTCAGGATTATTCCGTAATATTCACATTGCCGTATTATCTGTTTTCGCAGTGTTTTCTGTGGAACAGCATATAATCCAGAGTAGAGCAATAGCATTTCACCCTGGATTCAAACTTTCATCCCACCAAAAGCATCCCATGTGAACCCCCACTGGTTTGAACTGGGTCTAACTTCTGCTCCTCCACATTAATCTCCCCTAAGCCAGTCTCAATACAAAACTACATGAATATGGGATGTTAATGTGGTGTAAGATCAAATAATTGAATGAACAAGTCCAAGAATGAGACAAGCTGGCAGGAAAAGAGGTTGCAAGAGATGGATGTGCTGAAGATGGACGTGTAACTTTCTTTACTTTATTTTCATGCCCAGACTTCAATGATTGTGGTGGGACTGCATTACCAAAGCCGCTCTGAAAAATGAATGAATAATAACTAAAAGATAACAGCTAATAATGAGAAATGCTGTTCTACATTGCTGTGTGTGCAGTGCATGCTGGGACTGTTACTGTCTCCACTGGCATTTGTAGGACTATTCAGTGGCATCTGTTACTATATGAGAAGTGGATAGAATGACACAGTGTTCTTGTTTGTGATAATGTACATGTGACTTTCATAATTACTGCTGAATTGATAAATTGTGAGAGTATGTAAATACATTATGACATGCATTCTATAGAACAATCATGAGAAATGGTATTCATGTCCAGTTAAGATAAGAAAGCACACATTTCAATAAATGCTAAAGTAAATTTTATTATAGATTAGAGTGGCTGATGTCATGTGTGGTGTGTTTGTACAGGTCATATATTGCACTGACAGGGAAATGTGAAGTCTCTTGACAATGACTGGCATTACCATATCATTTGGTAGACCCCACATATGAGGAAAAGACACACCATAGAAAACATGTAAAACAAAGATGCATGTGGGAGCATGCACACTTTGCCCTCTTTTTATGGATTGAAAAACATGTTAAAGAATAATTAACAACACAAGGAGACAAGAAGTAAAGTTATAGAAAGTAAGACATACCATAATGTTGTTGACGGTCTGATGAATGCAGCCGTTGTACAGAAAGGCAAATGAGATGTCATTTGGCTCAATGGGATGTGCATGTGTGTGTGTGTGTGTGCGTGTATGCATGTTCAAGTGTGTGCATGTGCATGTGCATGTGTGTGCGTGTGCATGTCACACATCTCACCCCTGGTGAACACCTCACTGTTCAGTGGATGTGTCCCCATTGCCTTCAAACAAGCCTGTGTCACCAACCTGCTGAAAAAGCCCCCCCTTCATCTTCCTGCCTGTCTTTCTCTTTGAACCACTTTGAATGTGCACTTTTTAACCAACTTTCTCCATTCTTATTCAAAATGGCTTCATAGCCCTTGCCTAATGGGCAGCTAAGGTGACCACTCTGTCGTAGCTCAAAAAGATTATCAGCAGACCCAACAGAGCAGTTAGACCTCTCCACTCTGCATTCTCTATGTGCCTAGCCCCTCCCACAATGCACTGTCACAGACGGGCTCCTGTCTGTCACAGCGATAGATGTGTAAAACTAAATGTTTATCTGTGTTGCTATTTAATTTTTATTAACAATACTGATTGTTGGTTTGCTCAACTCATTTTCCTGATGATATAGCAACATTGTATTCCTGAAAGTAACACTGATGTTCACTACTTCTTAATGTCTAATCGCTAAGTGAAATTAATAATTTAGTAGAATCGATTGACATGATGACTGACAATTTAACATTTGAATCAGATCACCTCAGATCACCAAAAAAATCATGCACTGCATTTTGGAAAAAAACTCATTTTATGATCCTGACTAGTGTAAATCACTGTTCCATGTAATGATACGGTCACTCGATGAGTCAGTATGAATTGTGTGCAATGAAGTGAAGAGGAGGATATCCGCTGGGGAAACAAAAAAAAGTTTTCATATTATGGAGGAAGAAAATGGATCAGTGAAAAAAGTGTATTATTAATCTAATCTGAACCTTTTTACCTTGTACACAAAGGCACAAAGAAAATAAGAATAAGAAAATCAATGGGGGGAAAGGGTGTGTGAGAGAGCGAGAGAGAGAAATAGAGCGGTTTAATTTCCGTAGGGGGCGGAATGAAGGAGTGGCATTCACAGTATAAAATGTGGCACACCCTTCTCCCATCACCATCTTTCTCTTTCTCTCTCTCTCTGATTCACTCTCAGCAAATCTTCACACAACCAAAGTGAGTACAATTCTCTTGCTTTATAAAAAAAATACTAAAACAAATACAAAAAGATGTGTTTTGAAAATGTGACAAAATGATGCATGTTACATAACTTGTTAATTTATTTGTGTATGTCTTATGTATCAGGATGTTTCTTCTATAGTATTCTTTGAATTTTATAGCCAGTTTAAAGAGTTCATTTTGGACTATTCCAAGCTTTTAATTCACCATTTGATTTGTAGCTGCCCCTGCTGTATAGAACGCGAGTACTTTGTGCAATCTGTTCATCTGCCAAGTACCGTGCAGCTGTGCTTGTCAAAGTTTTCCACTCCCCACCCTCCAACTCTTCTACTTCTCCCCTTTCCTGACTCCTTCCTCCTAATGCCCTTTAAAATGCAGGCTGGTGCCAGGAGAGATGATAATAAATGTATAATGTAGAAAGCAATAGAAAATCAGACAGGAACTATATGTATTATATGTACAAGCACAAAGTTTGTGAAATATAATACGCAGAAATATGTTAAAATTTTAAAAATGCCACACCCAATAAGCTGAATCTGTGTCACATCTGAAACTAACATGGAGATAACAAAAGGAAGCTGCAGCGGAAAGAAGTGGAAAAATGGGAAAGGATAAGTGTAGGCGATTGAGGCAGAGACGCAAAATGAGCTCATCTGGATTGAACTGGTTTAGCTTCAAAGTTCTTCTCTCTCTGCGTCTCCTTCTCTCTCCCCCCATCGTTAAACCCGCTAATGCTACGGGAGACGTACGGAGTAGGGCAGTGGCCAGAATGGTATGAGCTAAACTAGTTATTTCCACCCCTTTCTCCTCCTTTTTTTGCGCATCTCATTGTTTCTGCCTTTTCCCCACCCCTCAGCCCCGCGTCACCCACACTTTGTGGTCTGCTTTAACTATTACCTTTCTGAGAAGCATCAGGAAGAAGGTAGCCAGTCAAAAGTGGTACAGTCATGTTGTGACTTGACCGACTTTGAACCAAGAGAAAATGTACTAATTTAGAAATAGTCTTTTATCGCTATGATCAAATTGCGAGGCATTTTATAGAAAATTTCTTGTACTTTAAGTAGTTATGCAACTGATCACAACTTTGAATGTTCTGATCCTCCATTTGCAATGAGTTACCTTTTTAAATTTATTTTTATGTTACAACATATACATTACAATATAATGCTAATATACAGCCAGTTTCTGTAGTTTCACCCAAGAATTTTTGATGTCTATTAGAGCAGAACACTATTATCAATACTATCACTCTTACCGCTAGTCTATCATTTTTCTCCCATGCCTCCTTTTTCAATGTTCAGTGTCTGTAATTCAGTTTCACCTTTACATACATTCCACAGCAGCAGTTGCAGGCTCATCTATGTGTTACACTGTTGTACAGTGTAAAGATAGTCTCTCTTGTCCTCTCTGTGTTGGAGCCCAAATGGCTGTTATGCTGTTATGCTGCCCAAATAGGAAACAAAGAGGGAAGCACAACGTAATAAACATTAATATCCATTAACAGCACAGATGATTGTGACATCTCTCACTCTCTTTATCCTTGTGTCTCCATCCCACAGTCGCGTGGCAGAGATGTCTAACCTACAGAAAGGAATGTCTATGTTAATCAGCGCTTTCCACCAGTATTCTGGAAAGGAGGGGGACAGCAAAACCCTCACCAAGGGTGAGCTGACGGACCTCCTCAACAGTGAGATGGGGGACATATTTGGGGTAAGAGCCCTATTCTCACAACAAGTTTGATAAAGCATTTTTTATATGTAAACTATAGCTGATAATTGTTCACAATTTAGCTAAAGTGTTAAAGAAAAAAAAACCTTAAATTTAAAAAATTATTTTAAAAATCTAAAAAACAATTTATGAATAAAAAAATTAACAATAAAAAAATGACTGTTGAAATGATTATACTTAGACCCATATGGCTTGAAGGTAGAGCAGTGAAAGTGCATCCGGATGAAAACACAATTCTGCTGATCGATGTTACAGTTGTGCTCTATGAAATTAGGATACCTGCATATTATTGTTTATTTTCATTCACTTGTATGTACCACTACATGTGCGATTGGTTTGAAAAATATTGGATTGTTGACTTTATCACCTTCCCTCTTTTTCTTCCACTCTCCCATCTCCCCTCCCTTCCAAAAACAGAAAGCTACAGACAAACAAGCATTGGACAAGATCTTTAAGAGCCTGGATGCAGACAAGAGTGGCACTGTTGACTTCCAGGAGTATGTTACATTCGTAGCATGCATTACGATGTTGTGCAATGAATCCCTTTCCAAGTGAAGACACAGTTCTTCAGTACAGCAGACATCCATGTTTAATATTGTTGCTGTAAAGCCAGAGAGAGGGACCTTGTAGGAAGACCCAGATACCTACAAAGAACAGACACATATTCACATATACTCTTAAAATCTAATTTGTTTACTATGGTTGATAGTGCATTGAAATAAAGGCTACAAAAATAAACTTGATTTAGTCAAATATTTCATACATTTTGAATAAAAGTGTGTTTTGCCATTTTCTGTGAGTGTGTGTGCACGTGAATGTGCCTGTGCGTGTGTCACTAGAGGATCACCAGGGTTTTCAAGGTACTTTAGCTATAGCTAGCCAGCCACCTCGGCTTTTCCAAGCCGAGATTTCGGTATTGCAATGTTATACTCGTGGTTCTACTATTAGCTACCATTAGCTACACAGTCAACTGTCCAGGTTAGCTAAATACATACAAGTACAGACACAATTGTGTATGATGATAACATATTACAATTTGTGATCATAATAAGAGTGTGTTGGCAAAGCACCCAGTCACTATTTACGTTTGCTGCGGTTCAGAGGGGTGCAGATTAGAAGAGAGAGTCATGATGAAATATAGCGATGGGCTCCACCCGTCGATGCCTGCAATTGGTTAAAAACAATTCAGCCTTTCAAATCTCTCCACTGAACTAGGGGGAAGGATGTTTAAAGGTTGGCCTTGACCTCAAGCCCCACCATCCTGCAGCCTGCAGTCAGACGCCTCTCGTTATGATGGGGGTACTACGCCACACACTATGCCAAAATGAGGCCAATATTGGTTGGCAGATTTTTAAAAAAGAGTTTTAGGACATTTTAACATATAATAGTCCTTTTAACGTTTGAACGAGAGTTCTCTTGGATGTTGCATTGAATTGGTCTGGTACACATTCCAAAGCCAGCCTTCTTTTGGGATCTTTTTATCTGTCAGAGAATATTTTATAAATAAGCCCCCTCCATGTCTGTTATAAATAATGATCCAGACTACTACGTGACTTACATCCTCAAACTCTTTCCCTAGTAGCTTGGATAATAATGTTAAGTCTGTCTCGGGCTCAGGAAGAAACTGGAAGCGCAACAAGGGTTATGCCGCTACATTTCAAATAGCAATTTTCACATTTCCAACCCAATGCGTTAGATCACTTTAATACCACACCCACCGTATAGCCTATAACTTCACTATCAACAGCTCAGCTGTTTCATTCATAGTGAACAGGGCTTTATTGTGAATGAGTCATACATGGCGCTTCTAATGAGCTCAGTAGAGCAATGTTCAGACTTGGGAGGGACAATGAGGGGCTGGGCATTATGCAGTTTGAATGCCGACTGCGGAGGTAGTAAATTGGCCAAGACAAAGCCAAGTAGTAGCTTAGTAGTAAATTGGCCAAGACAAAGCCGGGTAGTAGCTTAATTATAGTATGCAACTTCAATTTCCCTCAGGGAAGTGTATTCAAACCGTATAATTCTCAGCCCCGAGGTCATTATCCCGCTTGAACAACGGCTTGCCAACAAAATGCATTATTATAATCAAACATTTGCTTCAAAATATGCAATTCTTCTGCAACAGAAAGCTTACTTAAGTATTCCAGCACATATGCCAAACATTATACACGCTTAGCAATGATCACGCCTTTCTAGTCCCTCTCAAGCAGGTGAGAATGCAAGCTAGTTTACCATATAAAACAACCGGGCTTGGTGTCAGCAGGGTGTATATGGCGGCAGGAAGGGAATTTGACAGGAATAGCTGTTGCTGTGGTTCATAGTAATCACATCTCTATAAGATGCCTGAGTTTCAGGCCTGGGGAAGAGTTGGAGAGCAGTCGCAGGTTTCTTCCTTAGCCACCAAACTTTTCTGAACGGAAATGGTGAGACCACTGGCATATCAATAGGGGCTTTCCTTCTGAGGTGGAGGCAGTACTTTAAGGTTTGTTAAAATTATCTATGATGTTGCAAGTGATGTAACGTGCATCATTTTGTGTATTTATTTATTTATTTATTCATTGACATATTTGTTGAGTCGCAATGTGATCTTTTTTTTTTCAACTTACTTTTGGATGAAGGAGTGTCATTTTTACAACTTCCGCCTTTCTGTCGGTTTTCACTTAAACACAAACAAAGCACACGTCGTTCAAACCTAGAGATCTCATTGAGCTGCCAATGTGTAGAGTTGGGTGTGCCAAATTAGGATTAGAATGAAAACCTACGGTAGATTTCCAGGAAAACGGTAGATTTCCAGGAACAGGGTTGGTTTACCACTGCTGTACACGGATCTCAAGCCCATTGTTTCCTGCATGTAATCTTGCAGCGTTTTTAATATTTTTTCAAGTCTTACATGGTAATACAGAAGATTAGATTACGTTTCTTAACAATCTGTTGACTTAATTTTGCACATCTGAAAAAAAGGGGGGGTGGAGGGGGGGGTGACTCAAAAACTGCAAAAATCCAGTTCACCACAGTCAGCTTGTACAAAATGCACTGTACACTTCAATAACTCCTTTAACTTGTCTTTATAATCATGGAATATGAAAAGTGTTAAATATTGGAGAAGACATTTTGTATGTAGTCTATATTATATTGCCAAATACTAGACATACAATACAAGATGTTTTATCCATCCTGAATTGTATATTGGCTATATTGTAGAATTCGTATTGACATGGACTCTGCTGAGTGAAAATGATCGTCCGAATGGATTTTTTATTTTTTTAATTCAATGTCTCCACCGTGTGGTAAGGAAGTGTGACTTTTCACGGTTTCCAGTAGTTCCATTTTTGTGAAACTTAGTGCACATAATAGTCCGTTTTCAGAAATAAACTGATACTATACGATTAGTATTTTTCTGAATTTCTTTGTTTTAATCCTGGTGACAGGCATTTATTATTTCTATCCACAAATAGGCATACCTAAAACTACATTTTAGCGTTTATTATGCTAAATATTAAACGGTGAAACGTAATTCAAAGTTTTCAAAAGGCATGGCAGAGGTTATTTAGTGTGGCCAAGGGTTTAAAAATGATTTTCACACGAAACCCCGATGAAGTGAAAAGATCTTAGAACTGACATGTTCGTGCCAACTGTCAGAAAGTAATGAGACAGGCACACACATTAAATGACTACAAGTTCCGCAAGGCTCTACGTTTCACTGGTTGGCTACGCCTGCATTGTGAATGCTGTGCAAAATTCTGCGCAGATTCACTGACCAGGCTTATAAATTACAGATCGGGTAAACTATGGACGTACTGAAGGATGGGAATCATCCATATGATTTACAGATCAGGCGCAGCATGACGTTCTCTTATATTGTTATGACGGAAGAGTAGACATGCTACTGGGCGCCTCGTGATGGTGGGGCGGTCTCGAAACAGCATCGGTTTCTCCATCCAGCGTCTCCGTCTAGCGTATTTAGCAAATGTTGTAGTGAAGTGTGGGAGACCCGAGTGAGAGGGGAAAATTAAAACATGGCGGACATAGAAGGAGACGAAATTCGGTCGGCGGCTCCCTCGCTGCTTCACACATCATCGCGGAACGGCTCCGGTGTTGGTTCGGCAGTCGGTACCGGAGGCCAAACGGCGACCACGGTGACGTCAGGGCCTCGACTGGTTCGGATCGTGAAGTCTGATTCTGGTTATGGTTTCAACGTTCGAGGGCAAGTTAGTGAAGGGGGGCAGCTTCGAAGCATCAACGGAGAATTGTATGCCCCTCTCCAGCACGTCAGTGCCGTCTTACCGGGAGGGGCAGCGGACAGAGCTGGTATCTCTAAAGGAGACCGAATCCTGGAAGTGTAAGTTTGTTTGCTGACTCCTTCACGTCTTTAGTTAGCTTGCGTTTAGCTTCCCAGACTAGCTATCGTTATTTGCTAACTTGTTAGCTTGATTGTCATCTTGCTAACGCCACTGACTGGTTACCCCATACACTATGTAACAATAACGTTTTTAGTTTGCTACGTGTTGGATTAAGTTGGACTAAAGAAACCAATAAAAGCTATAAAATTATATGATTCCAGAGTCCAGTTAGTCTCTAACTATGTAGACAGCCAGCGATGGTTTTGTGCATTGGCATTTATTCATAGCTAGGAACTGTTCGCTAGCTAGGGACACTGGCCAGTAACTAGCCAACGTTAGGTAGCAACCGACGTTATAACTTGGATATCGATAGACCTGGTTTGACGTGGTTAGCTGGATATTTAATGACTAGTTACGATAGCGGACGCTATGTTAAGTTAGGTTAACATTGACTGACAAACGAATTCTCAAGGTGGAGAAAGGACAGAATGTTCAGTTATTTTTCAGTTAGCTTGCCAACATTTTGAAAATGTCACGCCTATTTAATGTTAGCTTGATTGCATCTCGTAATCAAAAAATATTTTTCTAAAAGTCGTATCACAATGTGGACATTGTTGTCTTGCAAGCTGACTTGCAAATGTGATGACTGGTGAGCTTGCCAACTAATCAGCATTGTAGTAAGCTAGTCTAGTTAGTGACAGAACGTTAAGACGCTGTAACTTCATCCTTGATTTCAGTTAGCTAACATTCATGCAATGGCATATGTAACAAACAATTTGACGGTCATATGCTTGCTCTGTATGCCTGCATTATGCATCTGTTGGTTTGAAACAAGCTCGAGCTCGGTGGACGGGGTGGGGGAATTAAAAATTCTGAACACACACCAACACAAATACGCTATCTAGCAAATGTCACCAAATTCAGAAACGTAGCAAATAAGTATACGAATTTTTTACCTTAAGGTGTGACATCATTGCTTTTCGCTGTGTCATAAATTATGTTCTGTTAGCCAGCGGTTTTATTAACGTTATCGTTGACACGCTGAGCTGCCAAGCTTTATATCGAATCGCTTAGTTATAGGCTGGCATGACACCATAATGTATTTTTCTTTTATTATGTAGCTAATCAGATGAGCACATTTAAATGCAAATGCTGTCACTTCGCTGACTACTAGCACCTTGGGTTGAGTGTCATTACAGCAGAATTAAAATTATTATATTAGCCATCTGTCGACACTGCTGCCGTGCTGGTGCCAATAAATCTCATTTGCAAAGTAGTATTGAGAGCGACCTTGTTGTGGTTTCAAAACGATAGCTTTATGCTTAAGTTCGATGTACGTACGGAAGTTGAAGGTTTAAATGTGTGTATGTGCGGCATCTGCAAGATCTAGCCAGCTAACAGCAGAATAGCTGGTCCATTTTTATGAAAGACCGTCAGTGTATGCGCGCGCGTGTTCATTGCGAAGTCTAGTCACATACACAACACACAACTCACTCACACATGCGCAGAGTCACTGGCGGTCATCAATATTATCGGTACGCTTTCCCTCAATGCAGACAGTTGTTGTCCTTAGACCTCAATATGATGATAATGTCAAAATCTAGCTTTTGTTCAATAATGTGGTGTGTGGATACAGTGAAGTTCGTAAGTATTTTGTCAGTGACACAATTTTTGTTTTGGCTCTGTACTCCAGCATGTCGAATTTTAAGTTAAATGATGAATATCAGGTTAAAGTGCAGACTGTCATCTTTAATTTGAGGGTATTTGCATCCATATTGTGGATCCGTGTAAGAATTTCAGCTCCATACATTGTTTTGGGGGACCAAAAGTAATTGGATAGTTAGCCACTCAGTTTCTTGGCTATTTGTGCGTCATTGCATCATTAGTTCATGCATAAGAAAGCTACCAAAAGGTCAAGAGTTGATTCTAGATGTGATATTTACATTTGGAGCCTTGCTGTTGTCTTACAACATGAGGATGAAAGAAGTGCCATTGCCAGTAAAGCAGGCCATTATGAGGCTGAAAAATTAGAATAAATCGACCAGGGGTATACCCAAAACATTGGGTGTCAAAATCAACTGTTTGGTACAGTAAGAAGCAAGAATACAATGGTGAGCTCAAGAATAGCCAATGACCTGGTAGACCATGGAAGACCTCTGTGGTGGATGACTGAAGAATAATTTCAATTGTGAAGAAAAACCCCTTTTTAACTGTCAAACAGATTAAGAACACACTCCATGATGTAGGCATAGATGTGTCAAAGATTGCCATAAAGAGAAGACTACACCAGCATAACCTAAGGGGATCACCGCAGGATGCAAACCGCTGGTAAGCCTCAAGAACAGAACGGCCTGGCTGGAGTTTGCTTTGAAAAAGTACATTTAAAACTGTAGCGTTCTGGAACAAAGTATTTTGGGCAGATCAGTTGAGTATTAACCTGAACCAAAGTGATGGGAAGAGGAAAGTGTGGAGAAAGAAAAGAGATGCTCATTAGACAAAGCATACTACCTCATATGTGAAACATTGTGAAAGTAGTGTTATTACTTGGGCATGTATTGCTGCCACTGGAACTGGCTTACGTGTCTTTAATTGAGGATGTGAGTGCTGATGACAGCAGCATGATGAATTCTGAAGTGTACAGAAATGTCTGATCTGCTCAGACCCAACCAAATGCCTCTAAACTCTTTAGACGGCACTTAACCTTGCAGCAGGACAATGACCGGCTGACAAAAATGCACCAAAACATACTAAAGCAACCAAGGAGTTATTCAAGGCCAATGAACTGGAATGATCGTGACTAGCCCAGTCAATCACCTGCCCAGCATCCAATTTGGTGGAAATGTGGACGGGGCTCAGGGTTCCGGAAGAGGTTTTCAATGCAGATTCTCCAGATCGTAAAATTGAATCTAAGCAATAACCACAATATTACGCAACAGAGAATCCAGGGAGTCTCCTGGGTTACAAAATGTTGCAATAGATTGATGTTATGGCCCTTGGTTACGAATGTTTCAACTTCTTTTCGGAGAAATCATGTTTTTGGTTAGCTCTGTGTTTCAAGTACTGCAGTACCCATGAGCCTCGGAGGCTGTTACTGTGGTGATATCGTGTGCCTGAGGCTGTGGACTAGTCACGTGGGTGGGCCTAAGGGTTCCAAAGGGTCTTGACGACTGGACTAACCGGACATTACCTCAATAAAATGGCGGACCTACAGAAAATTCATCTCTGTGATTGGATTATTCCTAATGCTATGTCTTCTGGACTGGTAGTTAATGAATCTTCTAAAATTATGTACACTGTCTTGTACCCTTGCCTTTTTTCAATGAAATGAAATCGTTTTCGATGTTATTGGTAATTTTTTGAGGTGATGATTCGACCGGGAGAGTTCCATACCCACCCAAGGTTGTGAAGTGCCATAACGGCACTTCACGTTGGACTATCAAGGTAAAAAGTGAATCCGTGGAGCTTTTGCTTCTGGAACCTAAGCCCCTCAAAATAACCACAGCCAGGTTTACACTCTATTGTTCGTGTGTTTCACTTGATGCAGACGAGACTGAAGGCACAACGTGGCTGAAACCAACAGCAATTGAAGATAGCTGCAGTACAGGCCTGGCAGAGCACCAGGCAAGATACCCTTGTAGTGTCTCAGACTTCAGGCAGTTATCTAATGCAAAGCATTTCCAACCAAGCACTAAATACCACGTCTTTAAGGTTATGTTAATTTGTCAAATTACTTGTGGTCCCCTAAAATGGGGAGTCTATGTCTGAAAAGGGCTGTAATTCCTATGCGGATCACCCGAGAATGCTGTCAAATTAAGGCTGACAGGCTGTGCCTTAACCTCATATTCATTGTTTCAATTAAAATTCATTGTGCCAGAGTACAGAGCCAAAACAACAAAAATTGTTCCACTGTCCAAATAATTACAAACTGCACTGTAGGTCTATACATATGTGTGACTTTGACCCTGTGTGCAATGTTACACAACCAGCTGCGACTTCTAATTAGATTAAAAATGGCCTTTGCAATTCTAAAAATTACTTTCCAATTGTTTATTTACCCATAACAAGGCTAAAAAAAGGTGTACAGGAAGTAGGAAGCACCATATCCCAATTGAAATCTAGTATTTTAAATTTCATCTGGTTTCCCTCGTGTTTTGCTTCAGTTTTCTGAATAGGACACAGACACGATTAGGAAAAGATTACGCAGTTCTGAAAAGAGCACCGTTTCTCTCGGGAAAGTATTGATGAGCAGTAGCATGGAAAGTGCTGCGTGAATCTGTTGTCATGGAAAAGACGCCTGCCAGGTGAGGTTAGGCTGTACACTACGTCGGTTGAGGGTGAGGGTGTTCAGCGTGATGGCGTGGCCCATAAGCTTATCCTTCCAAACAGTGTCAATCTTTGAGTTTTTTTCTGAAAGGTCCGTAGATGCTGTTCTGACCGTGCCTGGTGAACGGCTCCATATTGCCTAGTCAAAGGGAGCAGCAGGTGGATCTTCTGGAGCAGCAGACCAGTGTGCACAAAATGCTCTAGCTGAGCAGTCAAATTAAAGAACAAGGGCCGCGGATACCTTTCCAACTGCCATTTAAACTGTGGCTGCAGGGAAACTGATTAAATCCCAAAAGACCAGGTGTGGAAATATACCTTGGTGGTTCTGTTACACTGATTCTCAATGTGCATTATACTTTGTGGGCTGAATGGTTACAAGTTGGGTGGTGATCATTGTCAGTATATCATTGAATACACAGCACCACCATCAACCTGGCCCAGAGTCTTGAATGCTTTGTTTTGACCCTATGGGTATTTATTCATTTGACTGCTCTGTAGGTCTGTTGAGCCGACGTTATTCATTCAAATGGTATTCATTTTTCTGTTGTTCGACCTTATTGTATGTTGTATGTACTGTATTTTTATCTGTCTACTCTCAAAGCAGAGGATTGTTTCAGCCTGGCTTGTTCTGTGAATAACAGCAATACTATTTGGGGTGATGTACATTTCCAGGTTCATAAATGTGGAGTAGAAATTTAAGTACTGGGAATGGTACCATGGCCTGTTGTTTTTTGTGACTGTATGGATTTGCTGCAGTTTGTGCAAAACAGACTTTGTCAGTGCCCAGTGTACCAGGAGGGTACTGTTGCATCCGGTTGCTCAAAGACTTGGTTGTGTTTGATATTCCAACCATGTCACATATCTATCTCCCTACCTAGTGTGTTACTTTCAACAAATTGCATTTATGACGGTCACGATCACTAATTAAGTAGTCGGGTCGTTGCGGTAATCCAACGAGAACAGTGCCCCATGGGGATTTGTATGGTAATGCAAGTCGAGATCCTTCAAGGCCACGTGACCTAAATAAACTGGTGTCTCTAATTATAAGGCAAAGCACAAATGGCTGTGAAGGTCCTTACGTTTGAAAGGGCGTTATGGCCAAAATGCACGGCACCTGCAGCAGTGGCTGTATGATCACCATGTAATTCCAGCCCTGATATTGTGTATTGCACTGCATACTGTCTTAGCCGCGGCTCTGTTTTTTTTGGTTCTAACTTTCTGTCAAGAATGAAAGGGGGGGAAGCAAGCCCATTTGATTACCGCCATTATTTTAATGAGCCCGTATTAAATCAGTTACCTTGGCACTGAGGATAATTTAAAAGGAAAAATAAGCATAACTTGATTTGTGTGACTATCGGGCTGCAGAACGGCTGTGGCGAAGGGTCGAAAAGCGACAGGCGAACAACCGCTTTCCCTTTGTAGGAGCGGGCGACGCATGCAGAGGAGTGGAGCAGGGTGACAGACCAGGGATTCTAATACTGCAGACTTGGCAGACCTCACACGGTCTTTGTTAAACATTGCCTGTATCTGTATCGGTGTATGACTTCCTCCGGAAGTTTCTCCGCGTGTCAGCCCTTGTAGAATAGTTTTCCTCGTAGCCAGGAGATTTTTTTTTCTTCAAAAGATTAGCATACATTTAGTTCTATCTGTCTTCGTCTGTATTGGCTGTCAATGGCTATTAGAGTATAAATATCAAAAGTGAAAATATTAAGCACCATGCTGGTTGTCATTCTTAGCGAATATATGGCTTGATTGGAATTTGTTGTGTGTGACCACATGGGCCACAGTGAAATGTGATGGGCTGGCATCTATCTATACATCCATCATCTACACTCACTTATTCCTGGTCAGGGTCGCGGGGGGTGCTGGAGCATATCCCAGTGTGCATTGGGTGAGAGGCAGGAATACACCCTGGGCAGGCTGGACTGGCATCTATCCTTCCAGAATGATCCAATGATAAAGACTCGTTGTGTTTTGGTACGGCTAGCTAGTTAAAGTAAAAAATAAAATCAGCAGACAATAGTTGTTCAGCTGTGTAGTGATTGAGGACGTGGGTCAAGAATGAAAGGTTGTGGGTTCAAATCATTAATGAGGTACAGCTGTTGTACTTTTGAGCCAGTCACTTAACAGAATTAGTTTCAGTACATTGCCAATTGTGTCTCTCTTGTCCACAAAGTTTATTTGCCGGCAACCCTCTTCAGGAGCAAGAAAATTTTCTGTGGCACATCCCTTAAATGTACGTAAAAGGTAAAAAAGGCAAAAAATGTGTTTTCAGTAATAGAATTCAAACTTACAGAACGACTGCTCGAACATTGTGAATGTAACTGGGTTAGTCTTTAATTTTTAGTGGTGTGAACCAGTCTATACCTGGTGTGACCAGTGGTAGAGATTAAATAATGGTGTTCCACATGTAGCCTATATGATTTACATCTCCCCTCTCCAAAGCCGCAGTTTGGGAACTACTGGTGTAAATGTGTGGCAGATTCTGCTAAAACAAAAGTACTACTACTGCTATTTTAAAAGCCTGTGCGTCCTTGTCACTTAATTTTTCAAATGCGTCAGAGCTTTAAGGAGTGTTGTTTTCCCCCAAATCTGACCAGTAAAGGGAAGTACAAAATGTGGAAAATGCACTCTGCGTAAGCAAGACAATTAGAATATAATGATGCTCTGACTTCATAAGCGCATTTCTTTCATGAGACCAATGGTGTGTCTGAAATCACTGCTGCCAATTGTGCATGCATGTCTGTATCATTACTCTCCATTGCTTAGACAATAACAGCGGCGACTTTTCTCACTGTCCTCGCGGGGTTGGTCCTTTTGCGCTGCTATGAGAAGCAGCAGCCAAAATGGCATCTTAATGCGGCCCTGTGGAGCGCGGATGGATCCATAGGTTGCCACAGCAGCAGAAGCCGCGTAACGGCTTTGGGCAGCAGGCTCACTGTAAGCGCGTGGCGTTTAGGGCCCAAATCAAAGGCAGCAAGCGGCTGCTGTCTCCATGGCGCTGTCGGCATGGGGATGGGCTGTGCTTCGGAATACTCTGCCCGCAGCAGCAGTCCTGAGCCGGGCCTACGCCCGCTTCTCATGATCGATACTCTCTCAGCGCTCTCATCAGAGTCTGGCTCTCCGCTTCTCTGCCCACGCTGGCCGCGAGGCTGCCCACACACGCTTGCTCCAGAGACACAGGCTCGCCGCGCACACACACACACACACACACACACGCTCGCCGCGCACACACACACACACACACACACGCTCGCCGCACACACACACACACGCTCGCCGCACACACACACACACACACACACGCACACGCTCGCCGCGCACACACACGCACACGCTCGCCGCGCACACACACACACACATGCTCGCCGCGCACACACACACACACACACGTGCTCACCGCACACACACACGCGCTCGCCGCACACACACACACACACACGCTCGCCGCACACACATACACGCTCACCGCACACACACACACATACACGCTCGCCACACACACACACATGCTTGCTGCACACACTTGCACACACATACGCTCTCACACACGCTCACCGCACACACATGCACACACACACACACTCTCGCTGCACGCACTTGCCACACACACACACACACACACAGACCGTTTCTCTCTCTCTCTCCCTCTTCTTCTTTGACTTGGACATACAGACATCCATGCACAAACACACAAACACAACCTCCACCACTGGAGGGCTGTGCCCATGTCTTGTCCAAATGGCATTTAAGAGATGGGCTTCAGAGAATAACACACACTGTGTGGTTTTAACCTTAAAAAAAGAGTGGTGTTTGCTATGTTATACTAGTCTAGTTTTTTTTTTTTTTTTTTTTTTTTTTTTTTTTTTAAACACACAAAAGTGTGTGTTTGTCACGCTGTGTTTTTGTGTACTGTGGTCTATGAATATAAGATAGACACTGTAAATGCTTGGTGTCCCTTCCACACACTCCAAAACAATGTCTGAGTTTGTTAAAGGTGAATTTGAGACAGGAGGAACAGACACTGTGAGCTGTAGTCACAGACAGTTGGCCATTGAGAGGAGGTGCAGCAAAGACTGTTTTACACTGGGAATCTCTCACTGTGTAGACTCCAGGCTTTGACGTTACATATGATGCAAGTGTGCGCATGTTTATCTTGCCTGAGAATGGCATTCTGTGAAACATTAGCCAGCTATGTCAGTTACAGTAAAAGGAAGTGAAAAGCTGAAGTCTCACTCTCACTGGTACGGTCATGCCACCTGCTTCTCTCAATTTGTGCCTCTCAGTGTGATGTACTTCAAAAGTTCCATGTGTCCAGTGCTACCGTCTCCATTCTCAAGCGCTTGCTGTTGCCCTTTTGAAATCTTCATTGACTCCCCCATATTCATCTATTTATTGGACAGTGATTACCTGCAGTGTTTCAGATCTGAAGTGTACCTGGTGCATGCCTTCATGAGCTAAGTTCATGTGCTTTTTCTTTGACTTATGATTACTGTAAGTGTTAAGTACCCACTTGATGTGGAGACTCCCTATGTTGGCTTAAAGAGCCCGCAAATTAACTGAAGCACGTAGCTCAGGGTTCCAAGTACAGCGTGTGCATATCTGCACTGCTCTGTGTGTGTGTGTGCACGTGAGCGCGCGCGTGAGCGTGTGTGCCGCTGTGTTTCGGTATCCGTGTATCACAGAGGGTTCCTGTGCTCTCTCTCTCTCTCTCAGGAACGGGGTGAACGTGGAGGGGGCCACGCACAAGCAGGTGGTGGACCTGATCCGGGCCGGGGAGCGGGAGCTGGTCCTGGCGGTTCTGTCCGTGCCGCAGCCCGAAGCGGACAGCCTGGACCCCGGGGACGACGGCAGCGCCCAGTCCTGCTACGACTACAGCGACAAGCAGGCCGTGCCCATCTCCGTGCCCACCTACAAGCACGTGGAGCAGAACG